>NW_026287983.1:0-25994 GCF_023373465.1 Oncorhynchus keta
CGCATCGTGGTCATACTTACATCATACTTATTTAATAGAAGAACAAACACTGAACAAAACTCACAAAACAACAAAACGAACTGTGAAGCAATATGGCTAGTGCAGAACAGGCAACTAAACATAGAATAACAACCCACAAAATAACCAAGGCATATGGCTACCTAAATATGGTTCCCAATCAGAGACAACGATAAACAGCTGCCTCTGATTGAGAACCAATCTAGGCAACCATAGACATATAAACACCATGACTAGAAAAACCACTAGACATACAAAAACCCCTAGACAATACAAAAACTAAACAAACCACCCTTGTCACACCCTGACCTAACCAACTAATAAAGAAAACAAACATAACTAAGGTCAGGGTGTGACAGCCTGAGTAAAAAAAATCTGGTTTGGTTTTTTCTTTGGATTTTTTCCTACCATATCTATTGTGTTATTCTCTCCTACATTATTTACATTTCTACAAACTTCAATGTGTTTTCTTTCCAAGAACCATAGATTGTTTGTAGATCATAACATTAACACACACCTGCCATTAAACGTTGCTTGACTGTAGATTGGGAAACATGTTTTAGTAACATTGGATATTTGATTGGGCTTAATGTTGCGTACCATGCGGTGTTGTGCATGCCAACCATATGAGAATCACCAGAATTAACTGATACTTGATGAATCAGGTCTTCTCTACTGCTTTATCAGCCTCCCCTTTGCCCACTCCAAGCTCCTCTTCATGGTTCCCTTCTGCAAGACACAATGTCAAAATAAAGCGGAAGGAATGGGAACCCTATTCCTTTGAAGCAGTAATATATAGTACTTTGTACAGTGCCTTGCGAAAGTATTCGGCCCCCTTGAACTTTGCGACCTTTTGCCACATTTCAGGCTTCAAACATAAAGATATAAAACTGTATTTTTTTGTGAAGAATCAACCACAAGTGGGACACAATCATGAAGTGGAACGACATTTATTGGATATTTCAAACTTATTTAACAAATCAAAAACTGAAAAATTTGGCCTGCAAAATTATAAGAACGTCCTATGGGATGCTAAAGGGATCTCAATGCCACCCACAAGGCTTTGCCGTTATTTATCTACTTAAACCTTTGTTTATGCATTGAGACCAATGTCCCTTTTGAAAGTAAGCTCTGCTTCACAAAGAGCAGTCAACAACACAAACTACACAATGAAGAACGAGTGAACATTTTGTTTTTGATTATATTTCTATGGGCTAGACATGTAGATGCAGACTTCGGACTTCTGTATTTGAATTCCGTCAAGCTGTCTGTTTGATTAAGTCATCGCACCCTTTCTGAATGACATTTGGCTCAGCACCCAAAGGCTTTGCTCAGCTCCCTATCTAAAAGACCAACCCTCTACTTCAGCTTCTCAGTCCTTCATCCCCGCGTCTATTCCTGAATATATGAATCATTATTATTATTATTAATCATTCATTTCCAGCCTGCTAAAAAGGAGAGAACCCGAAACCACCACTGTTCAGGGTGTCTTTCATACTAAAACAAACCTGAAGGGTTATAGAGCAGTTATCTTTTGGAGGGGGTTTTAGTTTACCAATATAAAGTAGAACCACTGTCCCCGGTGCTCGGAGTCCTCTGATGCTGTGGTTCTCCATGGGGATTGGTCATGAGAGCTACACCCCCGAGGTGGATGCACTGGTGTCACGTTGTAGATAAGCTGGGGCCTCTGGGAGATTTCCCAAAATTAATTTCCCTCATGCACCATTATTTGTATATTTTTATTTTACGCACAGTATTATCCCTTACGACACCTCTTGTCTTTGTGTAGCTTGACTTTGTGTTTCTATGCTGACCCAGTGGCCCACTCTTTCAAAAAGTTCCTACGTAAAACGATAAAGGGTTCTTCGGCTTATCTTTTTACCCAACAAATAATATGTTTCTAACACTTTCTTTCACCCATAGCCCTTGTCCCTGTCAAACACTCCCTTTAGATGCTTTTTTTCTGACATTGTACATTATTCTCTCTCCTCTCTCTATCTTTCTACCCACCTCCCTCTTTCTCCCCCAATGCTTTCTTGTCCGTCCTCATCCACTCATACTATGTCCCGCTCTCTTGTTTCCCCCAAACACTACCCACACACCTCTCTCTTACTTCTCTGATAGGGAAATACAGAATGTAGACCATTAAACACAATGACAGTTGGAGGCAGAGTGGACACTGAACTGTGACACTACACTAAAAGGGGAGGTGACTGCAGCACTTTCCTCTTTCTGCAGTGCCTCCATTTCTCCTGATGGTGTCTCACCAGTACTGGGGATTGTGAGGGAGGGAGAGAGCGAGAGGAAGAGAGAGAGAGGGTGGAGAGAGGCAGATAAATAATGAGGGAGGGTAAAAATGTAGAGAGAACAGCGAGAAACCTTGTGATGAGGAGACGGGTGGCAGAAAAAATGGCTGAACACACTCACACAATGTTTTGAAAATGTATTGAAAATGAAATACAGAAGTATCTCATTTACATCAGTATTCACACACCTGAGTCAATACTTGTAGGAGCACCTTTGGAAGCGATTAAGCGGTTATCCATTGTTATCCAATTCAACTCGGTCGCATCGGCACTTCGCTCCGCAGGTAGTATAACTTTTTCATTACATTTCATTATAGTACAACGGTTTGATTTGTCTAATCTTAGCAATTTCTTCTTAGCTAACTACATAGCCGTCTTTGTATCAAAGATAATTGCATAATTATCGTATTTCGTCGTCCTAACGTAGTCTTCACTGCTATTTGCCCAGCAGCTAGCCAGCTAGCCAGCTAGCATACGCCCACTGATTAGCAGCACTGTAGTAACTATTACACTCAACTGAACGACTTGATTAGTGTAGTGTTAGCTAGCTACATAGCTGTCTTTGCTGTCTTCGTATCCAAGATAATTGTGTAGTTTAGGTGTGTAGTCTTAGAGTGATTATCTTAATTTACCGAGGTTAGCTAGCCAGCTATTTGTCGTCCTTAACGTAGGAGACTCTGCTAGCTAGCCAACAGCTAACAGCTAACAGCTAGCCAACGTCTACTGAATAGAACTCAACAACCCGGTCGCATTCACAGGTAGTATCACATTTTCATTTCATTTCATTACAGTACAACGGTTTGATTTCTTTGATCGTAGCTAGCTACATAGCTAGCTACATAGCCGTCTTTGTATCAAAGATAATTGTGTAGTCTAGAGCGATTTTCTAGGTTAGCTAGCCAGCTATTGTCGTTCTTTTAACGCAACGTAACGTAAACAACACTGCTAGCTAGCCAGCTAGCCCCCGAATAGCAGCACTGTAGAAACTATTACACTCAACGGAACGACTTGATTAGTGTAGTGTCAACAACGCAGCCACTGCCAGCTAGCCTACTTCAGCAGTACTGTATCATTTTAATCATTTTAGTCAATAAGATTCTTGCTACGTAAGCTTAACTTTCTGAACATTCGAGACGTGTAGTCCACTTGTCATTCCAATCTCCTTTGCATTAGCGTAGCCTCTTCTGTAGCCTGTCAACTATGTGTCTGTCTATCCCTGTTCTCTCCTCTCTGCACAGACCATACAAACGCTCCACACCGCGTGGCCGCGGCCACCCTAATCTGGTGGTCCCAGCGCACGACCCACGTGGAGTTCCAGGTCTCCGGTAGCATCTGGAACTGCCGATCTGCGGCCAACAAGGCAGAGTTCATCTCAGCCTATGCCTCCCTCCAGTCCCTCGACTTCTTGGCACTGACGGAAACATGGATCACCACAGACAACACTGCTACTCCTACTGCTCTCTCTTCGTCCGCCCACGTGTTCTCGCACACACCGAGAGCTTCTGGTCAGCGGGGTGGTGGCACCGGGATCCTCATCTCTCCCAAGTGGTCATTCTCTCTTTCTCCCCTTACCCATCTGTCTATCGCCTCCTTTGAATTCCATGCTGTCACAGTTACCAGCCCTTTCAAGCTTAACATCCTTATAATTTATCGCCCTCCAGGTCCCCTCGGAGAGTTCATCAATGAGCTTGATACCTTGATAAGCTCCTTTCCTGAGGACGGCTCACCTCTCACAGTGCTGGGCGACTTTAACCTCCCCACGTCTACCTTTGACTCATTCCTCTCTGCCTCCTTCTTTCCACTCCTCTCCTCTTTTGACCTCACCTCTCACCTTCCCCCACTCACAAGGCAGGCAATACGCTCGACCTCATCTTTACTAGATGCTGTTCTTCCACTAACCTCATTGCAACTCCCTCCAAGTCTCCGACCACTACCTTGTATCCTTTTCCCTCTCGCTCTCATCTAACACCTCCCACACTGCCCCTACTCGGATGGTATCGCGCCGTCCCAACCTTCGCTCTCTCTCCCCCGCTACTCTCTCCTCTTCCATCCTATCATCTCTTCCCTCTGCTCCAACCTTCTCCGACCTATCTCCTGATTCTGCCTCCTCAACCCTCCTCTCCTCCCTTTCTGCATCCTTTGACTCTCTATGTCCCCTATCCTCCAGGCCGGCTCGGTCCTCCCCTCCCGCCCCGTGGCTCGACGACTCATTGCGAGCTCACAGAACAGGGCTCCGGGCAGCCGAGCGGAAATGGAGGAAAACTCGCCTCCCTGCGGACCTGGCATCCTTTCACTCCCTCCCTCTACATTTTCCTCCTCTGTCTCTGCTGCTAAAGCCATTTTCTACCACTCGAAATTCCAAGCATCTGCCTCTAACCCTAGGAAGCTCTTTGCCACCTTCTCCTCCCTCCTGAATCCTCCTCCCCCTCCTCCCTCTCTGCAGATGACTTCGTCAACCATTTTGAAAAGAAGGTCGATGACATCCGATCCTCGTTTGCTAAGTCAAACGGCACCGCTGGTTCTGCTCACACTGCCCTACCCTGTGCTCTGACATCTTTCCCCTCTCTCCAGATGAAATCTCGCGTCTTGTGACGGCCGGCCGCCCAACAACCTGCCCGCTTGACCCTATCCCCTCCCTCTCTTCTCCAGACCATTTCCGGAGACCTTCTCCCTTACCCTCACCTCGCCATCAACTCATCCCTGACCGCTGTCTACGTCCCTTCCGTCTTCAAGAGAGCGAGAGTTGCACCCCTTCTGAAAAAACCTACACTCGATCCCTCCGATGTCAACAACTACAGACCAGTATCCCTTCTTTCTCTTCTCTCCAAAACTCTTGAACGTGCCGTCCTTGGCCAGCTCTCCCGCTATCTCTCTCAGAATGACATTCTTGATCCAAATTGCGTCCTACCTGACAGGTCGCTCCTACCAGGTGGCGTGGCGAGAATCTGTCTCCTCACCACGCGCTCTCACCACTGGTGTCCCCCAGGGCTCTGTTCTAGGCCCTCTCCTATTCACGCTATACACCAAGTCACTTGGCTCTGTCATAACCTCACATGGTCTCTCCTATCATTGCTATGCAGACGACACACAATTAATCTTCTCCTTTCCCCCTTCTGATGACCAGGTGGCGAATCGCATCTCTGCATGTCTGGCAGACATATCAGTGTGGATGACGGATCACCACCTCAAGCTGAACCTCGGCAAGACGGAGGTCCTCTTCCTCCCGGGGAAGGACTGCCCGTTCCATGATCTCGCCATCACGGTTGACAACTCCATTGTGTCCTCCTCCCAGAGCGCTAAGAACCTTGGCGTGATCCTGGACAACACCCTGTCGTTCTCAACTAACATCAAGGCGGTGGCCCGTTCCTGTAGGTTCATGCTCTACAACATCCGCAGAGTACGACCCTGCCTCACACAGGAAGCGGCGCAGGTCCTAATCCAGGCACTTGTCATCTCCCGTCTGGATTACTGCAACTCGCTGTTGGCTGGGCTCCCTGCCTGTGCCATTAAACCCCTACAACTCATCCAGAACGCCGCAGCCCGTCTGGTGTTCAACCTTCCCAAGTTCTCTTCACGTCACCCCCGCTCCTCCGCTCTCTCAACTGGCTTCCAGTTGAAGCTCGCATCCGCTACAAGACCATGGTGCTTGCCTACGGAGCTGTGAGGGGAACGGCACCTCAGTACCTCCAGGCTCTGATCAGGCCCTACACCCAAACAAGGGTACTGCGTTCATCCACCTCTGGCCTGCTCGCCTCCCTACCACTGAGGAAGTACAGTTCCCGCTCAGCCCAGTCAAAACTGTTCGCTGCTCTGGCTCCCCAATGGTGGAACAAACTCCCTCACGACGCCAGGACAGCGGAGTCAATCACCACCTTCCGGAGACACCTGAAACCCCACCTCTTTAAGGAATACCTAGGATAGGATAAAGTAATCCTTCTCACCCCCCCCCCCCTTAAAAGATTTAGATGCACTATTGTAAAGTGGCTGTTCCACTGGATGTCATAAGGTGAATGCACCAATTTGTAAGTCGCTCTGGATAAGAGCGTCTGCTAAATGACTTAAATGTAAATGTAAATGTAAACACACCAGGCAGCTGGTCTGTGCATGCTCTAACGCGGCTGGGGATGCCGTCTGGGCCTGCACTGCAGCCTTGCGAGGGTTAACACGTTTAAATGTTTTACTCACATCGGCTGCAGTGAAGAAGAGTCCCCAGGTTTTGGTAGCGGGCTGTGTGAGTGGCACTGTATTGTCCTCAAAGCGGGCGAAAAAGTTATTTAGTCTGTCGCGACGGGGCTGGTTTTCTTTTTGTAATCCGTGATTGACTGTAGACCCTGCCACATACCTCTTTGAATTGCGACTCTACTTTGTCTCTATACTGACGATTAGCTTGTTTGATTGCCTTACGGTGGGAATAGCTACACTGTTTGTATTCGGTCATGTTTCCGGTCACCTTGCCCTGGTTAAAAGCAGTGGTTCGCGCTTTCAGTTTCACGGTTTCTGGTTTGGGAATGTTTTAATCGTTGCTATGGGTACAACATCGTCAATGCACTTTCTAATGAACTCCCTCACCGAATCAGCGTATTCGTCAATGTTGTTGTTGGAAGCAATGCGGAACATATCCCAATCCACGTGATCGAAACAATCTTAAAGTGTGGAATCAAATTGGTCGGACCAGCGTTGAACAGACCTGAGTGCGGGAGCTTCTTGTTTTAGTTTCTGTCTGTAGGCTGGGAGCAACAAAATGGAGCCGTGGTCAGTTTTTCCGAAAGGAGGCGAGGGGAGGGCCTTATATGCGTCGCGGAAGTTAGAATAACAATGATCTAGGGTTTTACCAGCCCTGGTTGCGCAATCGATATGCTGATACAATTTAGGGAGTCTTGTTTTCAGATTAGCCTTGTTAAAATCCCCAGCTACAATGAATGCAGCCTCAGGATATGTGGTTTCCAGTTTGCATAGAGTCAAATAAAGTTTGTTCAGGGCCATCGATGTGTCTGCTTGGGGGGGAATATATACGGCTGTGATTAGAATCAAAGAGAATTCCCTTGGTAGATAATGCGGTCGACATTTGATTGTGAGGAATTCTAAGTAAGGTGAACATAAGGACTTGAGTTCCTGTATGTTGTTATGATCACACCACGTCTCGTTAATCATAAGGCATATCCCCCCCGCACCTCTTCTTACCAGAAAGATGGTTGTTTCTGTCGGCGCGATGCTTGAAGACACCAGCTGGCTGCACCGACTCCGTTAGCGTCTCTCGAGTGAGCCATGTTTCTGTGAAGCAAAGAACGTTACAGTCTCTGATGTCTCTCTGGAATGCTACCCTTGCTCGGATTTCATCAACCTTGTTGTCAAGAGACTGGACATTGGCGAGTAGTATGCTAGGGAGTGGCGCGCGATGTGTCCGTCTCCGGAGCCTGACCAGAAGACCGCTTCGTTTGCCTCTTTTACGACGTCGTTGTTTTGAGTCGCCAGCTGGGATCCGATCCATTGTCCTCGGTGGAAGACAGAACACAGAATCCGCTTTGGGAAAGTCATATTCCTGGTCGTAATGATGGTGAGTTGACGTTGCTCTTATATTCAGTAGTTCCTCCGGACTGTAGGTAATGAAACCTAAGATTACCTGGGGTACCAATGTAAGAAATATCACGTAAAAAAACGAAATACTTCATAGTTTCTTAGGAACGCGAAGCAAGGCGGCCATCTCTGTCGGCACCGGAAGTATATATAATGTCCTTTTTGCATGGGAACCACATGCGGAGATCATCCTTTCACCCACATTGCATCTCTCAAAGACATGGCTGTTGGAACCAAAAATCTCACATTGGACTCATCAGACCAAAGGACAGATTTCCACCAGTTTAATGTCCATTGCTCGTGTTACTTGGCCCAAGCTAGTCTCTTCTTATTGGTGTCCTTTCTTAGTGGTTTCTTTGCAGCAATTCAACCATGAAGGCCTGCTTCATGCGCTCTCCTCTGAACAGTTGCTGTGTGTGTTACTTGAACTCTGAAGCATTTGTTTGGGGCTACAATTTCTGAGGCTGGTAACTCGAATGAATTTATCCTCTGCAGCAGAGCTAACTCTGGGTCTTCCTTTCCTGTGGCGGTCCTCATGAGAGCTAGTTTCATCATAGCGCTTGATGGTTTTTGGTACTGCAATTGAAGAACTTTCGAAGTTCTTAATTTTCTGGATTGACTGACCTTCATGTGTTAAAGTAATGATGGAATGTCTTATCTTTGCTTATTTGAGCTTTTCTTGCCATAATATGAACTTGGACATTTACTAAATAGGGCTATTTTTGTATACCACCTCTACCTTGTCACAACACAACTGATTGTCTCAAACGCATTAAGAAGGAAAGAAATTCCACAAATTAACTTTTTAACAAGGCACACCTGTTAATTGAAATGCATTCCAGGTAACTACCTCATGAAAATGGTTGAGAGAATGGTAAGAGTGTGCAAAGCTGTCGGTACGATCACGAATATCCTACCAAACAAACATCAAACTGTATAATATCCTATGTTTCACGGAATCTTGGCTGAATGACGACATGGATATTCAGCTAGCGGGATACACGCTGCACCGGCAAGCTAGAACAGCAAGACGGGGGGGGGGGGGGGGGGGGTCTATGCCATTTTTGTAAATAACAGCTGGTGCATGAAATCTAAGGAAGTCCCTAGATTTTGCTCGCCTAAAGTAGAGTATATTGTGAAAAATTGCAGGCCACACTACTTGCTAGAGAGTTCTCAGCTATACTTTTCGTGGCTGTTTATTCACCACCACAGACAGATGCTGGCACAAAGACCGCACTCAGTCAGCTGTATAAGGAAATAAGCAAACAGGAAACCAATCACCCAGAGGCGGCACTCCTAGTTGCCGGAGAGTTTAATGCAGGGAAACTAAAATCAGTTCTACTATCAACATATTAAATGTGCAACCAGAGGGGATTTTCTTTTTTTTTTATCATCTGTACTTCACACACAGACATGTACATAGCTCCCTCCCGCTATTTGGTAAATAAATCCAACCACAACTCTATCCTCCTGATTCCTGCTTACAAGCAAAAATTTAAGCAGGAAGCACCAGTGACTCGGTCTATAAAAAGTGGTCAGATGAAGCAGATGCTAAACTACAGGAGTGTTTTGGTATCAGACTGGAACATGTTCCGGGGTTCTTCCGACGGCATTTAGGATTACACCACATCAGTCACTGGCTTTATCAATAAGTGCATCGAGGACGTCGTCCCCACAGTGACTGTACGCACATACCCCAACCAGAAGCCATGGATTACAGGCAACATTCGCACTGAGCTAAAGGGTAGAGCTGCCGTTTTCAAGGTGCGGACTCTAACCCGGAAGCTTACAAGAAGTCCTGCTATGCCCTGTGACGAACCATCAAACAGGCAAAGCGCCAATACAGGGCTAAGATTGAATCATACTACACCAGCTCCGACGCTCATCTTATGTGGCAGGGCTTGCAAACCCAGTGACACAAGCCATCTAGACGAACTAAATCACTTCTATGCTCGCTTCGAGGCAAGCAACACTGAGGCATGCATGAGAGCATCAGCTGTTCCGGACGGCTGTGTGATCATGCTCTCCGTAGCCGACGTGAGTAAGAACTTTAAACAGGTCAACATACACAAGGCTGCAGGGACAGACGGATTACCAGGACGTGTGCTGACCAACTGGCAGGTGTCTTCACTGACATTTTCAACATGTCCCTGTCTGAGTTTGTAATACCAACATGTTTCAAGCAGACCACCATAGTCCCTGTGCCCAAGAACACAAAGGCAACCTGCCTAAATGACTACAGACCCTTAGCACTCACGTCCGTAGCCATGAATTGCTTTGAAAGGTTGGTAAAGGACCAGATCAACACCATTATCCCAGAAAACCTAGACCCAGCTCCCCAGGGGTGTGTGCTCAGTCCCCTTCTGTACTCCCTGTTCATCCACGACTGCATGGCCAGGTACGACACCAACACCAAGTTTGCAGACCTCACAACAGTGGTAGGCCTGATCACCGACAACAACGAGACAGCCTATAGGGAGGAGGTCAGAGATCTGGCCGAGTGGTGCCAGAATAACAATCTATCCCTCAACGTAACCAAGACTAAGGAGATGATTGTGGACTACAGGAAAGGAGGACCGATAATGCCCCCATTCTCATCGATGGGGCTGTCGTGGAGCAGGTTGAGAGCTTCTGTTTCTTGGTGTCCACATCAACAACAATCTAGAATGGTCCAAACACACCAAGATAGTGTAACAAAGCCTATACCCCCTCAGGAAACTAAAAGATTTGGCATGGGTCCTGAGATCCTCAAAAGGTTCAAATGGCTCCCAAATTTGCACCTGGCTGGGGTTGAGTGTTGGAACAAAACTGAATTGTTTATGATGTATTGTAATAACATTGTGGTGCTTCTACACCTGCATTGCTTGCTGTTTGGGGTTTTAGGCTGGGTTTCTGTACAGCACTTTGAGATATCAGCTGATGTACGAAGGGCTATATAAACAAAATTTGATTGATTGATTGATTGATTGGAGGTTCCCGCAAGACATTGTGTAGTTTCACACTTAACAATGGGTAAAGAGTGTGAGAAAAGAGGGAGACAGGCAGGTTCTTGGTGCTATGATGAAACAGCAGGCCCAGAGTGAAACGGCAAACCTTTTTCTGTTGAATTTGTACTTGTTTTCACACACACACACATTTATTACCCTCGGGTCCAGTGGACCCAAACACCACATATGTAATATAGATGTGTAGGGGGGTGCACTCAATGAAAATGTGTTCTTGTACATGTTCTTCACTGAAAATGAACCAAGGTCAATGAGTCTCAGGTTGAAATAATTATTAATTCTTATTTTAGTAAAGATTATAAATCCAGCCTGTCACATCCGGCCTTGAGTGGGAAGTCCCATAGGGCGGTGCACAATTTGCCCAGCGTCGTCCAGGGTAGGCCGTCATTGTAAAAAATATTTATTCTTAAATGACTTGCCTAGTAAAATAAAAAAATCATTAAAAAATGGGTTCCACGAACACCTCAAGGGTTAAGCTCGCCTAATTGGAGGGGCTGAATACTTCTGCAACAAATATTGTAGTTATTATTTTTTTTTATTCCTCTTAAAGGGAAATTTCCAAATGTTTCTACTTCATATTCATCTCCAGCGCTACCGGTTAACATATGTGAAAATGAAGCGTTTCTATGTTTTGTAGTGAGGAAGATGAGGGTTTCCAGTGATGAGTACATCATGTGATTTTAACCAATTATGAGTAGGCATTGCAAAATATAGAAACGCACCATTTTCACGTGTTGGTCTGGGGATGGTGCTGGATAATAATATTAAGTAGATCCTTTTTTAAATGTTCCTTTAAAATAAATGGCTTTATTCTTCCATTTTTGACAGAGTATTTTGTTTAAATTGACCATTTTTTATTTATTTGATTAAATCATTTTATTCCCATTTGTGGAGAAATCTAAGGAATACTTTGCAAGGCACTGTAATACTATGTTGATGATGCAACAGTTGAATGCCTTAACCTTTTATATTCAGAAATACACACCGTAGCATTGATAGAATGCTAATTTCTAATACTACTGCCCAAATGCATTACTTTTGTGAATTGTAATTCTATTTGATCTTAGTGTACAACATTAACAGCTGTTTATTCTTGTATTTGCAGTGTTAAGTTTCTAGCATCAGCCTTTTCTCTGAAGACATACTGAGTCACTTAATCAGAAATGATCAGAGGGAGCCACTTTACCAAGACGTGTGACACAGATGGACAGTTAAAAGTAGGATCTTTGGTGAGACGAGCAATACCGGAGGGGAATCAAGATGAACATTAGGTTGGATCTTTATGCTGTTACCAAAGCAGCCCCTTGGCAACCCGACCACCCTTTTGAAGACTGTCCGACAGATCACAATAACTGACTGAGCATTGCACAGAAAATGACTCCTAATGCAACATTCCAGAAGACGTTATATTGCGACACTCAACCATCTCATACAGTAACAAATAACCGACTGCCGTGCTGATCTACTGAGTAACTTGGAGAATCCATGAATTATTACTCACCTATACACGAGGGAGCAGGTCTAACTGACTTTGTAGCATCTCTGCTAACACTGTAGCATTTGTTGGTAGGGAAACTATTGTCATGACCTTATCCATCAACAGTTTGAACAGTGTGTGTGAAAGTGTGAAAATACGCACCGAATCTCGAATCTCAACTCTCTTTCCTCTTGTGTTATACTTACCTTTACAAGAAACTATTGTACATGAAAGACAAAGACAGGTTCCACCCCAAAAGTTTATTTGTAAAATGTGTAACAACAACTAAAAAGGTTAAATGAACAGAGAACTGAATTTAGACATGTCTGTTCTCCCACCTCATGAGTTCATGACTTGTGGAGTTAAAGGCTTGAATGATAACCAATCTCTATGTATTCCATTCAATTTGGAACAATGATCCCAGGACACCAACATATGTACTTATTACACTATGATACAGTGCATACTGTATGTCGATGACAATACCAAATGGATGTAGCATCAACCGAGAACCTATTAGTACTATATATATATATATATATACAAAAGTATGTGGACTCCACTTCAAATTAGTGGATTCGGCTATTTCAGCTACACCTGTTGCCAACAGGGGTATAAAATAAAGCACACTGCCATGCTATAGACATCTCTATAGACATTGGCAGTAGAAGGGCCTTACTGAAGAACAGTGACATTCAACGTGGCACCATCATAGGATGTGATCTTACCAACATGTCAGTTTGTCAAATGCCCTGCTAGAGCTACCTGGTCCACTATAAGTGCTGTTGTTGTGAAGTGGAAACGTCTAGGAGCAACAACAGCTCGGTGGTAGGCCACAGAACGGGACCACCGAGTGCTGAAGCGTAAAAGTCATCCTCAAACACTCAGTACCAAGTTCCAAACTGCATCTGGGAAAGGGGATATATAGTCAGTTGTACCACTAAATGCATTCAACTGAAATGAACCCAACCACTCTGAATCAGAGAGGTTTGGGGGGGCTGCCATAATCGACATCCACGTCTTCAGCACCCAGGGAACACTGGGTTAACTGCCTTGCTCAGGGGTGGAACAACAGATTTTTACCTTGTCAGCTCAGGGATTCAATCCAACAACCTTTCGGTTACTGGCCCAACGCTCTAACCACTAGGCTACATCTGGAAGCAATGTCTGCACAAGAACTGTTCATCGGGAGCTTCATGAATTGGGTTTCCTTGGCCAAGTGGCCGCACACAAGCCTAAGATAAACATGCACAGCTGGAGTGGTGTAAAGCCATTGGACTCTGGAGCAGTGGAAACACAAGAATCATGCTTTGCATCTGGCAGTCCATCAGACTGGGTTTGGCGGATGCCAGGAAAACGCTACCTGTCCCAATGCATAGTGCCATCTGTAAAGTTTGGTGAAGGAGGAATAATGGTCTGGGGCTGTTTTTTATGGTTTGGGCTAGACCCCTTAGTTCCAGTGACGGGGAAACAACGCTACAGCATACAATGACATTCTAGATGATTCTTTGCTTCCAAGACAATGGCCCGTGCACTAAGTGAGGTCCATACAGAAAGTGTTTGTCGAGATCGTTGTGGAAGAATTTGACTAGCCTGCACAGAGCCCTGACCTCAACCCCATCGAACACCCATCAAACACTTTTGGGAATTGGAAAGCCGACTGTGAGCCAGGCCTAATCGCTCATCAGTGCCCGACCTCACTAATGCTCTTGTGGCTGAACGGAAGCAAATCCTCAGCAATGTTCCAACATCTAGTGGAAAGCCTTCCCAGAAGAGTGGAGGCTGTTATAGCAGCAATGTTCCAACATCTAGTGGAAAGCCTTCCAAGAAGAGTGGAGGCTGTTATAGCAGCAATGTTCCAACATCTAGTGGAAAGCCTTCCCAGAAGAGTGGAGGCTGTTATAGCAGCAATGTTCCAACATCTAGTGGAAAGCCTTCCAAGAAGAGTGGAGGCTGTTATAGCAGCAATGTTCCAACATCTAGTGGAAAGCCTTCCCAGAAGAGTGGACGCTGTTATAGCAGCAATGTACCAACATCTAGTGGAAAGCCTTCCCAGAAGAGTGGAGGCTGTTATAGCAGCAATGTACCAACATCTAGTGGAAAACCTTCCCAGAAGAGTGGAGGCTGTTATAGCAGCAATATACCAACATCTAGTGGAAAACCTTCCCAGAAGAGTGGAGGCTGTTATAGCAGCGCTGGGGGGCAACTCCATGTTCCACATACTTTTGGTCATGTAGTGTATTTCCCCCTGGAAAAAATTGATAAACAAGACTGTCTCTCACACACTTACTTTAAAATCCATGTGGCATATACTGGTAGTCGTGCGCATTCACTTGCTGTATGACCAGCCTATAAAGTAACAGCAGCCCATACTGTTATGGGATGAACATTCCATATATCTAAAGCAAAGCTTTGAACTGCCTTTGGTACCTTGGCTATCGCCTTGCTTTCGTACAAAAGTACAAGAAATGCCATTAATGTATATAACAGAGGTAATTGCTGAGTATTTTTTTTTAAACTGATTGAATTTACTTATTTATTACAATTACATTATTCTTGAACAAAACCCCTTAATGCCCATGTATGACAGATACTACTATCGGTCGCTAGAAATGGACTAACTACAGCTCAAGTCAATCACGAGTGGATCACAGACTGACTGAGGTCAAGTCCCATGCAGAGACCTGCCAACAGTGGGATTACGGTTCTAACCTAACTACAGCACAGAGGACGTCTCCACAATAAGGACACCTTGAAGTCCCATCAAAATGTGTCCGGTGGTGGAATAAGTTCTCTGCTGTGGTTTTTAAGAAACCAAACATGCACTTATTACTATTATTCCAGATGCATATATACTGCCAATGAGGAAAATATGACCCCTAATGCTTATACTGCCCCCATCTGTCTCGTTTCCCTTGCTGCCAATCAATGACCAATGACTGCATTAGGGGTCAAGCTTCTAACAAGATAGGAATGGCCCTCCAAATGAGACCATTTAATAAAGGAAAACCGAGGACCAATGGACCAAGGAAAGTACAAAGGTGGGGGTGTGTACAAAGAGAACAAATGTATATTTTGATAAACTATCCATGGCTTCAGATGGAGAAGGAACATCCTTCTCCATCTGGAGAAAACGAGGCAAAAAAAATGCTATTTGGAAAATCAGTTGCAAATGTCTGTTAATATTATAAAGATCTATGTCGGAACTGGTTATGCAAGAAGTAAAGAGGGAAAAGTGAAGGAATAATATACGAAAATGACTTTTTTGGAAAGGTGATGTGGTGGGTGGACATTAGCATCTGTGTTCCAACAGGAAAGAGAATAATGGACTCGTGAGTGAGAAAAGATGTGGAGATGGCCAGAGTGGGTGGACACTGCGATTTAAACAAATTAAGAAATTAAAATGCATTTTTTTAAAACTTTGTTTCCCAGCATGTTTACTCTGCATGACTTTCTTTTCTGCAAGCATTTAGTTGAAGACAAGGGTGCTAGAGATACAAAAAAATAAATTTAAAATAAATTAGATTTTTTTTACATGCAATTCGTATTTTAAAAAATATATAATGAAAGAGCTCTATTTTGTTTTGAAATAATAAAAAATGTGAACATTAAAACATATATTTTTAGTACATAATCAATTCTAGTATATAGATACAATAATGTGAATACCTGACAGTGATGGGAAATGCATGCATTATGACCTGATTGTTGATCTGAGGGAACACGAAATCGACACACCTTAAGCTCCTTTATTTGTCATGAAACCAGTCCTGATTATTATATACACTGTGCCGTGTTGTAGGGCAGCCACATCTAGAGGTAGCTTGTCCTTGTTGTTAGGTGGTCAGGTCATCCATTCATCCATCGAGAACCATCCAGCTTATAGTTGTCGCGGCGACAGCTCATGGTAGCACACGTCATGTTATAACACGCTTCATACAAAGACCCAGAGCTTCCAAACTAATCTAATTGAATTACTTTAAAATGGAGGGGTGAGAGTGAAAGAAGCAGTTGCCACTACTGTGCAGGTTGGGTAGATGTAGAAATATGTATTTCACCACAGTTTCCCACTGTTGAACAGGTTGGCTGAATGTTGGTTTTCCAGACAATGTCTTTAATAGCAGTGGCTTACTCTGAGGGTGTAGGCCCTGGCAGGTCCAGGATCAGCCCAGGCAGCTGTAAAAGATTATCTCTGGCCATCCCTAGTCATGCATTCTAATTGGACTATCACCACTAGACTAGACTCAATGGAATGAACTACAGAGGCTACTCACTTATTTAGTTGGGTCTATGTTGGTTTGTACAACATTGTCCACTTTCTGCAAAAATGGGTCTATTTTTAAAAAACTTTTTTAAAACGTTCAAACTAAGATATTAAGCCACTTATGCTTTGGGTGTTGTTAAGTGTTGATAACCTCCTGAAATATCTCACTTCCAGCAACCGTGATTCATTAACACACTTGCAAAAGCTCTGTGCTTCACCCAAGTTATTATATAGCCTGGTATTTGTAATACTTACTCTGTTACTAACGGATGAGTTTGCCATTCATTTTAATGAGTATTATACGTTTTCTTTGACTTGGGACTGCTCACGTCAGGCTAAAAACAAGATGTCTTTCCTTTTTTATTGCACTCTACTGCCATTTGATTTAGCCGTGTTGAACGGAATGGGTTACAATGTTAAGAATGGTAAGTCTGTTTTATGTTCCATTTACAACATACATGTTTATAACCAAGGGATACACTAAATATGGACTATAGAACACATTCTTAACCAATGCTCAACAACAGCTACTGTAGATGACCTATAGTGTCACCCACACCTGTATTGAGTTAAGTGACTGGGATAGCTTAATGATAGTAACCAGAGTTAACTATGTGGTTTAACTACTTTATGGGTATAGGGTACCACAGTACAAGTCATAATACCCATAAAACCTAGTGGTCAAACAAGGAAATGGTTCAACAATAGTTTTCCACCATTCATTTTTTTTCCCGTAGGAGATTTTAGTAACACTTTAAATAAGGGTTGTAGTTTATTGTAGTTTACCCTGGTATGACATTTTGATAACCATGTAAATCTCTCTAGGACAACGTGACTTTTATCAATATATTTGCCTATTCCCCCCAAAATGAAATGCTAATGTGGCTATCATAATGAACTACAAATGCCATGATGATCTGGACGAGACTGACGAATTGAGGCAAAGGTAAGAATTTCTGGATTAACTATAATGCTAAATGTAGTAATGAATAAATTGGCAACATTTCTTTAAATTGACAATTCTGTGAACTGTCAAGTTTAAATTGTCACAATACCTGTTAGCAAAGGTGTCAGCTAGAGACGACGTGCAGGAATTTGTAGTTTTGGGAAGAGGGCTACTTTGATGTTAATCAGCATTTTCCTTATCTGAGCGTAAATTGAGTCGAATATATTAAGTTACTTTGTCCACGAGAGATTTACATAGTTATCAAAACGTCACGCCAGGGTAAGCCCAGACGAAACATAGCCCTTATTTTAAGTGTTTCTAAAATCCCCCATGGGGAAAATGAATGGTGGAAAAACAATTGGAACCATTTCCCTGTTTGACCACTAGGTTTTATGGGTATTATTAGATCTCCATTGTGGGGATCTATACTATGGGTAAGGAGAAAGGTTAGCCTTTTAAAATGATGAACTTGGATTTGCTAACACCATTGGAACACAGTAGTGTTGGTTGCTGATAATGGGCCTCTGTACGCCTATGTAGATATTCCATACAAAATCAGCTGTTTCCAGCTACAATAGTAATTTACAACATTAACAATGTCTACACTGTATTTTTGATCAATATTATGTTAATTTAGTGGATTAATGTGCTTTTCTTTCAAAAACATGGACATTTCTAAGTGACCCCAAACTTGAACGGTAGTGTATCTAAACCTAGTCGTCAGCATTCCAAAGACAAACAAACATTGTATCCACACTCATCTCACATTTCACAACAATTTGTAAAACAGACTTAGGAATTATTGTTTGCTACCATGGTAGGAGAATCAAAAGGAGAAAGAGGTGGTCACTGGAATACATGGTTGAGACTAAAGCTGGATTGCATTTGAATGTTGGAAACTCAAAGAATAATTATTTTAATAAACTGTATAAAATATATTTATTTCAATGGTAAGTTGATCTATCTTTTTATATTTTGAAGAAAAAAATAACATATCAACAGTGTCATAATTTTGACTATTGAGACTTAATGTCACGTTCTGACCTTTATTTCCTGTGTTTTGTATTTAGTTAGTATGGTCAGGGCATGAGTTGGGTGGGCAGTCTATGTTTGTTTTTCTAGGTTTTGGGAATTTCTATGTTTCGGCCTAGTATGGTTCTCAATCAGAGGCAGGTGTCATTGGTTGTCTCTGATTGAGAATCATACTTAGGTAGCCTGGGTTTCACTGTGTGTTTGTGGGTGATTGTTCCTGTCTCTGTCTTTGCACCAGATAGGACTGTTTTGAGTTTTCACATTTCTTGTTTTTGTAGTCAGTTGTTCATGTGTACCTTAACGTATTAAAAAGAACCATGGACAATTACCACGCCGCGTATTGGTCCTCTGATCCGTTTCGCCTCTCCTCTTCGGAAGAAGAGGAGGAAATTCATTACACTTAAAATGTATGTGAACAGAAATGTCGATAACAGCTTGAATTAATTATTAAAGTCATAATGCTTTTTCAAACCATTTGAAATGAACTTCAAATAAATTACAAATATTTCAAGTCAATAAAGTACAAAACCTTTAAAAAAATGTAATGAATGACCCTGTGTGTTTGTTTTGTGTCAGCATTATTTGAATATTGTATCGGTCATCCTAAATATGATCAGTGTCGGTTTCATTTAAATTTGTGTTTCCTTTTTCAGAAGAAACGGAGAGGTTTCAAAACATGCTGAAGCAGTGCAGTCAGTTCGGGTTTGGTTAAATTATTAACAAATAATCATGGTTTCGATAGTTAAAAATCAAATGCACTTTGAATTATGTGGGTTGAATACTGTAACACAGAATAAAACTATGTCCCGTGATGGCAGTGACTGCTTATCACTAATTATATCAAAATCAAATGTATTTATATAGCCCGTCTTACATCAGCTGATATCTCAAAGTGCTGTACAGAAACCCAGCCTAAAACCCCAAACAGCAAGCAATGCAGGTGTAGAAGCACGGTGGCTAGGAAAAACTCCATAGACAGGCCAAAACCTAGGAAGAAACCTAGAGAGGAACCAGGCTATGTGGGGTGGCCAGTCCTCTTCTGGCTGTGCCGGGTGGAGATTATAACAGAACATGGCCAAGATGTTCAAATGTTCCCCGGACAGGGCCAAACAGGAAGGATATAACCCCACCCACTTCGCCAAAGCACAACCACAACACCACTAGAGGGATACCTTCAACCACCAACTTACCATCCTGAGACAAAGCCCATTATAAACTGGGTTGTTCAAGCCCCAAATGCTGATTGGCTGAAAGCCAAGGCATATTAGACCGTATACCACGGGTATAACAAAACATTCTTTTTACTGCTCTAATCATGTTGGTAACCAGTTTATTTTAGAAAAAAGGCACCTCGGGTTTGTGGTATATGGCCAATACACCCCAGCTAAGGGCTGTATCCAGGCACTCCGTGTTGTGTCGTTCATAATAACGTCTTAATTAAACAATTTATTCACGTTACTTTACTTTAATAAAATATTTCAGTTGTGTATATTACATTTGTTTTATTTGATGACTTTATTTCATTCCAAGTCATCTCATCTCTATAGAGATGCTGCCTTTGCTGTCTTACAATCACTATTTTAGTAGTTCTTTAAATTAAATAAGGCATCATTTTATGACTGCTGAATACCAAATACCAATCGCTTAGATCATGTATTTTCAGGTAGAGAAACCTCGCGAAGCAACTGCTCCCTATCCATCTCGCTCTCCCTTTCTGCGTCTGCCCTTAACTAAGCCAATGTAGCATGCGTAAAATAAACACACAGACAGGACAAGTAGGTGCACAATGGATTATGGTCCTTTTAGTTCATTACCAGGTTTTCTGCACTAAATAATGTGGAATATTGACCTGTTGGAAACAACAACTCCCTACTACATCGCACAATTAGGGCTTGATCTGATTAAATTCTAGAGAAACTGGGCAATAACCCAGAAAAAAAAAACATGTCAGTCAATTAGTTTAAAAAACAAATAACAGACATTTCGGTTAATTGCTCAGTACTATGTTGAAGACATATACATACTTTTGTATATACAGTAGCAGTCAAACGTTTGGACACACCTATTCATTCAAGGGTTATTCTTTATTTTATGTTTTACTATTTTCTACAGTGTAGAATAATAGTGGAGACATCAAAACTATTAAATTATACAAATGGAATCATGTAACCAAACAAGTGTTAAACAAATCAAAATATATTTTAGATTCTTCAATGTAGCCACCCTTTGACTTGATGACAGCTTCACCTGGAATGCTTTTCCAACTACCTTGAAGGAGTTCCCACATATGCTGAGCACTTGTTGGCTGCTTTTCCTTCACTATGCATTCCAACTCATCCCAAACCATCTCAATTGGGTTGAGGTCGGGTGATTGTGGAGGCCAGGTCATCTGTTGCAGCACTCCATTACTCTTCTTCTTGGTCAATAGCCCTTACACAGCCTGGAAGTGTGTTTTGGGTTATTGTCCTGTTGAAAAAATAAATGATAGTCCCACTAAGCGCAAATCAGATGGCATGGCGTGTTACTGCAGATTGCAGTGGTAGCCATGCTGGTTACGTGTGCCTTGAATTCTAAATACATTGCAGACAGTGTCACCAGCAAAGCACCATCACACCACCTCCTCCATGCTTCATGGTGGAAACCACACATGCAGAGATAATCTGTTCACCTACTCTGTCTCACAAAGACATGGTGGTTAGAACCAAAAATCTCAAATTTGGACGTATCAGACCAAAGGACAAATTTCTACCGGTCTAATGTTCATTGCTTGTGTTTCTTGACCCAATCAAGTATTTTCTTCTTATTGGTGTTTGTTAGTAGTGGTTTCTTTGCAGCAATTCAACCATGAAGACCTGATTCATGCAGTCTCTTCTGAACAGTTGATGTTGTGATGTGTCTGTTACTTGAACTCTGTGAAGCATTTATTTGGGCTGCAATCTGAGGTGCAGTAAACTCTAATGTGTGGAGACCTAGGGAAACCCGTCTTCAGATTTGGACTTTTCTAGAAAACTACACTATTTTTAAATAACTGAAATATTTTATCAGAACCCGAGTTGTGAACTTTTTAAAGTTGATTTCAGCTAAAAAAAAGTAAAAACAGAACACAGCAATCAAAGATTCCATTATGTTTTTTTCTAGTTCCATTTAGATGCATGAGAGATAAACACCAAAACTGAGCTTGAGTGTTTCAAAACTGTCACTATTGTATTACTTTTAAAATAGCAACTTCTGGTATTGTTTTCATTAATTTATATAATCATTGCTCGAACACATAATTATACTGTGGAATAATAGATACATATATTTGAATTTGAGCCAAAATAATTTAACACATTTCAGTGTGATTATGATCTGTCAACAACAAATCCTTAAGTCAAACATTAAAAGATGGCAAAAATGATTATAATTTAAATTCAGTTTGCCAACATCTGGCCACCAGATCCATGAGCCTGCCCATTTCCATCAGCATCTTACCCTGAGGAAAACGAAAACATGTTTCAGTTCACTCTTAATTATTTGGGTATGGTATTTGTTGAATGATGACGTATTTATGCTCACATTAGATCCAAATCAGGTTATCGAACAGATGGAACTAGATTTGCTTTGCTTTCCTTTCCTATATTAGCTAGCTATCGGCAGTATTATTAGCTAGGTCGATGCTAGTTACTGCAATTCTATAGCCCAGCTGTCCATATAGCACACATTATTCAACATAAAAGACTGCCGCAGTGCAAGATGAATTTCACTACCAACATAAAATGTCTTGTTTACACTGAAAACACTTGCTGCAATGTAGTGAGATTGTCACACCCTGACCATAGTTTGCTTTGTATGTTTCTATGTTTTGTTTGGTCAGGGTCTGATCTGAGTGGGCATTCTATGTTGTGTGTCTAGTTTGTCTGTTTCTGTGTTTGGCCTGATATGGTTCTCAATCAGAGGCAGGTGTTAGTCATTGTCTCTTATTGGGAACCAGATTTAGGTAGCCTGTTTGGTGTTGGGGTTTGTGGGTGATTGTTCCTGTCTTTGTGTTTGTTACACCAGATAGGGCTGTTTTCGTTTTTTCACGGTTTCTTGTTTTTTGTATATTAAAGATGTATCACAATAACCACGCTGCGTTTTGGTCCGCCTCTCCTTCAACAGAAGAATCCCGTTACAGAATCACCCACCACAACAGGACCAAACGGCGTGGTGACGGGCAGCGGCAGCAGGAGCAGCGAAGTATGGACTATACTACTTGGGAGGAAATAGACAGGTGGGCGGTCGACCCAGGGAGAGTGCCGGAGCCCGCCTGGGATTCGCTGGAGCAGTGCGAGGAGGGTTATAGGAGAATGGAGTTGGAGAGACGAGCACGACAACGAGGACGGAAGCCCGAGAGTCAGCCCCAAAAATTTATTGGGGAGGGCACACAGGGAGGATGGCGAAGCCAGGTAGGAGACCTGTGCTAACTTCCTGTGCTTACCCGGGGGGCTAGAGAGACCGGGCAGGCACTGTGTTATGCTGTAGAGCGCACGGTGTCTCCAGTGTGGGTGCATAGCCCGGTGCGGTACATACCAGCTCCGCGTAT
Organism: Oncorhynchus keta; assembly: GCF_023373465.1. Classification (NCBI taxonomy): domain Eukaryota; kingdom Metazoa; phylum Chordata; class Actinopteri; order Salmoniformes; family Salmonidae; genus Oncorhynchus; species Oncorhynchus keta. Next base: position 23,187 of record NW_026287983.1, read on the forward strand.
CGGCCGGGCTAGAGTGGGCATTGAGCCAAGTGCCATGAAGCCGGCTCTACGCATCTGGTCTCCAGTGCGTCTCCTTGGGCCGGCTTACATGGCACCAGCCTTGCGCATGGTGTCCCGGTTCGCCTGCATAGCCCAGTGCGGGCTGGCAGGGCGACCGGGAGCATTCAACTAGGTAAGGTTGGGCAGGCTCGGTGCTCAAGAGCTCCAGTGCGGCCTGCACGGTCCGGTCTATCCAGTACCACCTCCACGCACCAGCCCTCCGGTGGCAGCTCCCCGCACCAGGCTTTCTGTGCGTGTCCTCGGTCCAGTGCCACCAGTGCCAGCACCACGCACCAGGCCTACAGTGCGCTTCGCCTCTCCAGCGCTGCCAGAGCCTTCCTCCTCTACAGTGCTGCCGGAGTCTCCCGCCTGTCCAGAGCTGTCAGAGCCTTCCTCCTCTACAGCGCTGCCGGAGTCTCCCGCCTGTTCAGCGCAGCCAGAGCTGCCAGTCTGCATGGAGCAGCCAGAGCTGCCAGTCTGCATGGAGCAGCCAGAGCTGCCAGTCTGCATGGAGCAGCCAGAGCTGCCAGTTTGCATGGAGCAGCCAGAGCTGCCAGTCAGCATGGAGCAGCCAGAGCCGCCAGTCAGCATGGAGTAACCAGAAGTCCAGAGCCGCCAGTCAGCATGGAGCAGCCAGAGCCGCCAGTCAGCATGGAGCAGCCAGAGCCGCCATTCAGCCAGGTTCTGCCAGAACCGCCATTCAGCCAGGATCTGCCAGAGCAGCCAGTCAGCCAGGATCTGCCAGAGTCGTCAGCCAGTACGGAGCTGCCCCTCTGTCCCGAGCTGCCCCTCTGTCCCGAGCTGCCCCTCTGCCCCGAGCTGCCCCTCAGTCCAGTGGGGTCATTTAGAAGGGTCGCCGTGGTTAGGAGGCCACGGAAGCGGACAATGTGGCAGACTAAGACTATGGTGAAGTGGGGCCACGTCCAGCACTAGAGCCGCCACCGCGGCCAGATGCCCACCCAGACCGTCCCCAATAGGTTCAGGTTTTGTGGCCGGAGTACGCACCTTGGGGGGGGTGTACTGTCACACCTGACCATAGTTTGCTTTGTATGTTTCTATGTTTTGTTTTTTCACAGTTTCTTGTTTTTTGTATATTGTTCTATTTTCATCTTTATTTAAGACGTATCACAATAAGCACGCTGCGTTTTGGTCCGCCTCTCCTTCAACAGAAGAATCCCGTTACAGAATCACCCACCACAACAGGACCAAACGGGCGTGGTGACGGGCAGCGGCAGCAGGAGCAGCGAAGTATGGACTATACTACTTGGGAGGAAATAGACAGGTGGGCGGTCGACCCAGGGAGAGTGCCGGGCCGCCTGGGATTCGCTGGAGCAGTGCGAGGAGGGTTATAGGAGAATGGAGTTGGAGAGACGAGCACGACAACGAGGACGGAAGCCCGAGAGTCAGCCCCAAAAATTTCTTGGGGAGGGCACACAGGGAGGATGGCGAAGCCAGGTAGGAGACCTGTGCCAACTTCCTGTGCTTACCCGGGGCTAGAGAGACCCGGGCAGGCACTGTGTTATGCTGTAGAGCGCACGGTGTCTCCAGTGTGGGTGCATAGCCCGGTGCGGTACATACCAGCTCCGCGTATCGGCCGGGCTAGAGTGGGCATTGAGCCAAGTGCCATGAAGCCGGCTCTCGCATCTGGTCTCCAGTGCGTCTCCTTGGGCCGGCTTACATGGCACCAGCCTTGCGCATGGTGTCCCGGTTCGCCTGCATAGCCCAGTGCGGGCTGGCAGGGCGACCGGGAGCATTCAACTAGGTAAGGTTGGGCAGGCTCGGTGCTCAAGAGCTCCAGTGCGGCCTGCACGGTCCGGTCTATCAGTACCACCTCCACGCACCAGCCCTCCGGTGGCAGCTCCCCGCACCAGGCTTTCTGTGCGTGTCCTCGGTCCAGTGCCACCAGTGCCAGCCCCACGCACCAGGCCTACAGTGCGCTTCGCCTCTCCAGCGCTGCCAGAGCCTTCCTCCTCTACAGTGCTGCCGGAGTCTCCCGCCTGTCCAGAGCTGTCAGAGCCTTCCTCCTCTACAGCGCTGCCGGAGTCTCCCGCCTGTTCAGCGCAGCCAGAGCTGCCAGTCTGCATGGAGCAGCCAGAGCTGCCAGTCTGCATGGAGCAGCCAGAGCTGCCAGTCTGCATGGAGCAGCCAGAGCTGCCAGTTTGCATGGAGCAGCCAGAGCTGCCAGTCAGCATGGAGCAGCCAGAGCCGCCAGTCAGCATGGAGTAACCAGAGCCGCCAGTCAGCATGGAGCAGCCAGAGCCGCCAGTCAGCATGGAGCAGCCAGAGCCGCCAGTCAGCATGGAGCAGCCAGAACCGCCATTCAGCCAGGTTCTGCCAGAACCGCCATTCAGCCAGGATCTGCCAGAGTCGTCCCAGCCAGTACGGAGCTGCCCCTCTGTCCCGAGCTGCCCCTCTGTCCCCGAGCTGCCCCTCTGCCCCGAGCTGCCCCTCAGTCCAGTGGGGTCATTTAGAAGGGCCGCCGTGGTTAGGAGGCCACGGAGCGGACAATGTGGCAGACTAAGACTATGGTGAAGTGGGGCCACGTCCAGCACTAGAGCCGCCACCGCGGCCAGATGCCCACAGACCAGACCGTCCCCAATAGGTTCAGGTTTTGTGGCCGGAGTACGCACCTTGGGGGGGTGTACTGTCACACCCTGACCATAGTTTGCTTTGTATGTTTCTATGTTTGTTTTTTCACAGTTTCTTGTTTTTGTATATTGTTCTATTTTCATCTTTATTTAAGACGTATCACAATAAGCACGCTGCGTT
>NW_026287984.1:0-85000 GCF_023373465.1 Oncorhynchus keta
GGGGTAGTGCTGGGTGGTCTGTAGAGAGGAGAGGGTAGAGCTGGGTGGTCTGTAGAGAGGAGAGGGGTAGAGCTGGGTGGTCTGTAGAGAGGAGAGGGGTAGAGCTGGGTGGTTGGTCAGTGTACCGTGTATCGTAGACCCCAGGGTCCTACAGGACTGTCCAGAACAGGACTGGAGCATCATCAGTCTGTGGTTCATCTTCTCCAGGACTTCCTATCGATGGTCTTAGCCAGGTTAATGAGCTGGTAGGGGTCAACTGTCATGTTATATACCTCTACAAACACCTGGGGAACACAGAGAGAGAGTTAGTTATTACTAATGACCTGGTAGGGGGTCTACTGTAATGTTATACACCTGGGAACACAGAGAGAGAGTTAGTTATTACTAATGACCTGGTAGGGGTCTACTGTAATGTTATATACCTGGGGAACACAGAGAGAGTTATTACTAATGACCTGGTAGGGTCTACTGTAATGTTATATACCTGGGGAACACAGAGTTAGTTATTACTAATGACCTGGTAGGGGTCTACTGTAATGTTATACACCTGGGGAACACAGAGTTAGTTATTACTAATGACCTGGTAGGGGTCTACTGTAATGTTATATACCTGGGAACACAGAGAGAGAGTTAGTTATTACTAATGACCTGGTGGGGTCTACTGTAATGTTATATACCTGGGGGAACACAGAGTTAGTTATTACTAATGACCTGGTAGGGGTCTACTGTAATGTTATACACCTGGGGAACACAGAGAGAGTTAGTTGGCCACTAATGACCTGGTAGGGGTCTACTGTAATGTTATATACCTGAGAACACAGAGTTGGTGCAATACTAAGCGACAAGTAGGGGTCTACTATGTGTTGCCTGGGGAACCTGTTATTACTAATGAAGGGTCTACTGTAATGTTATGCACCTGGGGCCAGTTAGTTATTACTAATGACCTGGTAGGGGTCTACTGTAATGTTATACACCTGGGGAACACAGAGTTAGTTATTACTAATGACCTGGTAGGGGTCTACTGTAATGTTATACACCTGGGAACACAGAGAGAGAGTTAGTTATTACTAATGACCTGAGGGTCTACTGTAATGTTATACACCTGGGGAACACAGAGAGAGAGTTAGTTATTACTAATGACCTGGTAGGGGTCTACTGTAATGTTATATGCCTGGGAACACAGAGTTAGTTATTACTAATGACCTGTTAGGGGTCTACTGTAATGTTATACACCTGGGGAACACAGAGTTAGTTATTACTAATGACCTGGTAGGGGTCTACTGTAATGTTATATACCTGGGGAACACAGAGTTAGTTATTACTAATGACCTGGTAGGGGTCTCTGTAATGTTTATACCTGGGAACACAGAGAGTTAGTTATTACTAATGACCTGGTAGGGGTCTACTGTAATGTTATACACCTGGGAACACAGAGTTAGTTATTACTAATGACCTGGTAGGGGTCTACTGTAATGTTATACACCTGGGGAACACAGAGTTAGTTATTACTAATGACCTGGTAGGGGTCTACTGTAATGTTATATACCTGGGAACACAGAGTTAGTTATTACTAATGACCTGGTAGGGGTCTACTGTAATGTTATACACCTGGGAACACAGAGTTAGTTATTACTAATGACCTGGTAGGGTCTACTGTAATGTTATATACCTGGGGAACACAGAGAGAGAGTTAGTTATTACTAATGACCTGGTAGGGGTCTACTGTAATGTTATACACCTGGGAACACAGAGTTAGTTATTACTAATGACCTGGTAGGGGTCTACTGTAATGTTATACACCTGGGAACACAGAGTTAGTTATTACTAATGACCTGGTAGGGGTCTACTGTAATGTTATATACCTGGGAACACAGAGAGAGTTAGTTATTACTAATGACCTGGTAGGGGTCTACTGTAATGTTATATACCTGGGGAACACAGAGTTAGTTATTACTAATGACCTGGTAGGGGTCTACTGTAATGTTATATACCTGGGAACACAGAGAGAGAGTTAGTTATTACTAATGACCTGGTAGGGGTCTACTGTAATGTTATATACCTGGGAACACAGAGAGAAAGTTAGTTATTACTAATGACCTGGTAGGGGTCTACTGTAATGTTATATACCTGGGAACACAGAGAGAGTTAGTTATTACTAATGACCTGGTAGGGGTCTACTGTAATGTTATATACCTGGGGAACACAGAGAGAGAGTTAGTTATTACTAATGACCTGGTAGGGGTCTACTGTAATGTTATACACCTGGGGAACACAGAGTTAGTTATTACTAATGACCTGGTAGGGGTCTACTGTAATGTTATATACCTGGGGAACACAGAGAGAGTTAGTTATTACTAATGACCTGGTAGGGGTCTACTGTAATGTTATACACCTGGGGAACACAGAGAGAGTTAGTTATTACTAATGACCTGGTAGGGTCTACTGTAATGTTATACACCTGGGGAACACAGAGTTAGTTATTACTAATGACCTGGTAGGGGTCTACTGTAATGTTATACACCTGGGAACACAGAGAGAGTTAGTTATTACTAATGACCTGGTAGGGGTCTACTGTAATGTTATATACCTGGGAACACAGAGTTAGTTATTACTAATGACCTGGTAGGGGTCTACTGTAATGTTATACACCTGGGGAACACAGAGAGAGAGTTAGTTATTACTAATGACCTGGTAGGGGTCTACTGTAATGTTATATACCTGGGGAACACAGAGAGAGAGTTAGTTATTACTAATGACCTGGTAGGGGTCTACTGTAATGTTATATACCTGGGGAACACAGAGAGAGAGTTAGTTATTACTAATGACCTGGTAGGGGTCTACTGTAATGTTATACACCTGGGGAACACAGAGAGAGAGTTAGTTATTACTAATGACCTGGTAGGGGTCTACTGTAATGTTATATACCTGGGGAACACAGAGTTAGTTATTACTAATGACCTGGTAGGGGTCTACTGTAATGTTATACACCTGGGGAACACAGAGAGAGAGTTAGTTATTACTAATGACCTGGTAGGGGTCTACTGTAATGTTATATACCTGGGGAACACAGAGTTAGTTATTACTAATGACCTGGTAGGGGTCTACTGTAATGTTATACACCTGGGGAACACAGAGAGAGAGTTAGTTATTACTAATGACCTGGTAGGGGTCTACTGTAATGTTATACACCTGGGGAACACAGAGAGAGTTAGTTATTACTAATGACCTGGTAGGGGTCTACTGTAATGTTATACACCTGGGGAACACAGAGTTAGTTATTACTAATGACCTGGTAGGGGTCTACTGTAATGTTATACACCTGGGGAACACAGAGTTAGTTATTACTAATGACCTGGTAGGGGTCTACTGTAATGTTATATACCTGGGGAACACAGAGTTAGTTATTACTAATGACCTGGTAGGGGTCTACTGTAATGTTATACACCTGGGGAACACAGAGTTAGTTATTACTAATGACCTGGTAGGGGTCTACTGTAATGTTATACACCTGGGGAACACAGAGTTAGTTATTACTAATGACCTGGTAGGGGTCTACTGTAATGTTATACACCTGGGGAACACAGAGAGAGAGTTAGTTATTACTAATGACCTGGTAGGGGTCTACTGTAATGTTATACACCTGGGGAACACAGAGTTAGTTATTACTAATGACCTGGTAGGGGTCTACTGTAATGTTATACACCTGGGGAACACAGAGAGAGAGTTAGTTATTACTAATGACCTGGTAGGGGTCTACTGTAATGTTATACACCTGGGGAACACAGAGAGAGAGTTAGTTATTACTAATGACCTGGTAGGGGTCTACTGTAATGTTATACACCTGGGGAACACAGAGAGAGATATTAGCTGGTGAGACATGTCTACACATCCCTAGTGACTAAACAGTTCTCTCCCTTTTACCTCGTTGTCATCAAACTCGCAGTACTGGAGGTTGACAGAGGGGGCGACGGTACGAACGCAGGCGTAAGTGTTGTTGAAGGAGTCCTCACACACACAGTCAGGGAAACATACGGAGACCCCAGGACCCAGCAGGGGGCAGGCGGGATCAGACACATTAGACCCCTCCCCTTCATACTCCACCAGGAAGTCTGTTCTCCACGTAGTGCTGTTCACAGATCCCTCCTGAGAATACACACACCAGTTAAACACAGAGAATACACACACCAGTTAAACACAGAGAATACACACACCAGTTAAACACAGAGAATACACACACCAGTTAAACACAGAGAATACACACACCAGTTAAACACAGAGAATACACACACCAGTTAAACACAGAGAATACACACACCAGTTAAACACAGAGAATACACACACCAGTTAAACACAGAGAATACACACACCAGTTAAACACAGAGAATACACACACCAGTTAAACACAGAGAATACACACACACACACACCAGTTAAACACAGAGAACACACACACCAGTTAAACACAGAGAATACACACACCAGTTAAACACAGAGAATACACACACCAGTTAAACACAGAGAATACACACACCAGTTAAACACAGAGAATACACACACACACACCAGTTAAACACAGAGAACACACACACCAGTTAAACACAGAGAATACACACACCAGTTAAACACAGAGAATACACACACCAGTTAAACACAGAGAATACACACACCAGTTAAACACAGAGAATACACACACCAGTTAAACACAGAGAATACACACACCAGTTAAACACAGAGAATACACACACACCAGTTAAACACAGAGAATACACACACCAGTTAAACACAGAGAACACACACACACCAGTTAAACACAGAGAATACACACACACACACACCAGTTAAACACAGAGAACACACACACCAGTTAAACACAGAGAATACACACACCAGTTAAACACAGAGAATACACACACCAGTTAAACACAGAGAATACACACACCAGTTAAACACAGAGAATACACACACCAGTTAAACACAGAGAATACACACACCAGTTAAACACAGAGAATACACACACCAGTTAAACACAGAGAATACACACACCAGTTAAACACAGAGAATACACACACCAGTTAAACACAGAGAATACACACACCAGTTAAACACAGAGAATACACACACCAGTTAAACACAGAGAATACACACACCAGTTAAACACAGAGAATACACACACCAGTTAAACACAGAGAATACACACACCAGTTAAACACAGAGAATACACACACCAGTTAAACACAGAGAATACACACACCAGTTAAACACAGAGAACACACACACCAGTTAAACACAGAGAATACACACACCAGTTAAACACAGAGAATACACACACCAGTTAAACACAGAGAACACACACACCAGTTAAACACAGAGAACACACACACCAGTTAAACACAGAGAATACACACACCAGTTAAACACAGAGAATACACACACCAGTTAAACACAGAGAATACACACACCAGTTAAACACAGAGAACACACACACCAGTTAAACACAGAGAACACACACACCAGTTAAACACAGAGAACACACACACCAGTTAAACACAGAGAACACACACACCAGTTAAACACAGAGAATACACACACCAGTTAAACACAGAGAATACACACACACACCAGTTAAACACAGAGAATACACACACACACCAGTTAAACACAGAGAATACACACACACACCAGTTAAACACAGAGAACACACACACCAGTTAAACACAGAGAATACACACACCAGTTAAACACAGAGAATACACACACCAGTTAAACACAGAGAATACACACACCAGTTAAACACAGAGAATACACACACCAGTTAAACACAGAGAATACACACACCAGTTAAACACAGAGAATACACACACCAGTTAAACACAGAGAATACACACACCAGTTAAACACAGATCCCTCCTGACACAGAGAATACACACACCAGTTAAACACAGAGAACACACACACCAGTTAAACACAGATCCCTCCTGACACAGAGAATACACACACCAGTTAAACACAGAGAACACACACACCAGTTAAACACAGAGAATACACACACCAGTTAAACACAGAGAATACACACACCAGTTAAACACAGATCCCTCCTGAGAATACACACACCAGTTAAACACAGAGAATACACACACCAGTTAAACACAGAGAATACACACACCAGTTAAACACAGAGAATACACACACCAGTTAAACACAGAGAATACACACACCAGTTAAACACAGATCCCTCCTGACACAGAGAATACACACACCAGTTAAACACAGAGAATACACACACCAGTTAAACACAGAGAATACACACACCAGTTAAACACAGATCCCTCCTGACACAGAGAATACACACACCAGTTAAACACAGAGAATACACACACCAGTTAAACACAGAGAATACACACACCAGTTAAACACAGAGAATACACACACCAGTTAAACACAGAGAATACACACACCAGTTAAACACAGAGAATACACACACCAGTTAAACACAGATCCCTCCTGACACAGAGAATACACACACCAGTTAAACACAGAGAATACACACACCAGTTAAACACAGAGAATACACACACCAGTTAAACACAGAGAATACACACACCAGTTAAACACAGAGAACACACACACCAGTTAAACACAGAGAATACACACACCAGTTAAACACAGATCCCTCCTGACACAGAGAATACACACACCAGTTAAACACAGAGAATACACACACCAGTTAAACACAGAGAATACACACACCAGTTAAACACAGAGAATACACACACCAGTTAAACACAGATCCCTCCTGACACAGAGAATACACACACCAGTTAAACACAGAGAATACACACACCAGTTAAACACAGAGAATACACACACCAGTTAAACACAGATCCCTCCTGAGAATACACACACCAGTTAAACACAGAGAATACACACACCAGTTAAACACAGATCCCTCCTGAGAATACACACACCAGTTAAACACAGAGAATACACACACCAGTTAAACACAGATCCCTCCTGACACAGAGAATACACACACCAGTTAAACACAGAGAATACACACACCAGTTAAACACAGAGAATACACACACCAGTTAAACACAGAGAACACACACACCAGTTAAACACAGAGAATACACACACCAGTTAAACACAGATCCCTCCTGACACAGAGAATACACACACCAGTTAAACACAGATCCCTCCTGAGAATACACACACCAGTTAAACACAGAGAATACACACACCAGTTAAACACAGAGAACACACACACCAGTTAAACACAGAGAATACACACACCAGTTAAACACAGATCCCTCCTGACACAGAGAATACACACACCAGTTAAACACAGATCCCTCCTGACACAGAGAATACACACACCAGTTAAACACAGATCCCTCCTGACACAGAGAATACACACACCAGATAAACACAGAGAACACACACACCAGTTAAACACAGAGAATACACACACCAGTTAAACACTGATCCCTCCTGACACAGAGAATACACACACCAGTTAAACACAGAGAACACACACCAGTTAAACACTGATCCCTCCTGACACAGAGAATACACACACCAGTTAAACACAGAGAACACACACACCAGTTAAACACAGATCCCTCCTGACACAGAGAATACACACACCAGTTAAACACAGAGAATACACACACCAGTTAAACACTGATCCCTCCTGACACAGAGAATACACACACCAGTTAAACACAGAGAACACACACACCAGTTAAACACAGAGAACACACACACCAGTTAAACACAGAGAACACACACACCAGTTAAACACAGAGAATACACACACCAGTTAAACACAGAGAATACACACACACCAGTTAAACACAGAGAATACACACACACCAGTTAAACACAGAGAACACACACACCAGTTAAACACAGAGAATACACACACCAGTTAAACACAGAGAACACACACACCAGTTAAACACAGAGAATACACACACCAGTTAAACACAGATCCCTCCTGACACAGAGAATACACACACCAGTTAAACACAGATCCCTCCTGACACAGAGAATACACACCAGTTAAACACAGATCCCTCCTGAGAATACACACACCAGTTAAACACAGAGAATACACACACAACAGTTAAACACAGATCCCTCCTGACACAGAGAATACACACACCAGTTAAACACAGAGAATACACACACCAGTTAAACACTGATCCCTCCTGACACAGAGAATACACACACCAGTTAAACACAGAGAATACACACACCAGTTAAACACAGAGAATACACACACCAGTTAAACACTGAGAATACACACACCAGTTAAACACAGATCCCTCCTGACACAGAGAATACACACACCAGTTAAACACAGAGAATACACACACCAGTTAAACACAGAGAATACACACACCAGTTAAACACAGATCCCTCCTGAGAATACACACACCAGTTAAACACAGAGAATACACACACCAGTTAAACACAGATCCCTCCTGACACAGAGAATACACACACCAGTTAAACACAGAGAATACACACACCAGTTAAACACAGAGAATACACACACCAGTTAAACACAGAGAATACACACACCAGTTAAACACAGAGAATACACACACCAGTTAAACACAGAGAATACACACACCAGTTAAACACAGATCCCTCCTGACACAGAGAATACACACACCAGTTAAACACAGAGAATACACACACCAGTTAAACACAGATCCCTCCTGACACAGAGAATACACACACCAGTTAAACACAGAGAATACACACACACCAGTTAAACACAGAGAATACACACACCAGTTAAACACTGAGAATACACACACCAGTTAAACAGAGATCCCTCCTGACACAGAGAATACACACACCAGTTAAACACAGAGAACACACACACCAGTTAAACACAGAGAATACACACACCAGTTAAACACAGAGAATACACACACCAGTTAAACACAGAGAATACACACACACCAGTTAAACACAGAGAATACACACACCAGTTAAACACAGAGAATACACACACCAGTTAAACAGAGATCCCTCCTGACACAGAGAATACACACACCAGTTAAACACAGAGAATACACACACCAGTTAAACACAGAGAATACACACACCAGTTAAACACTGAGAATACACACACCAGTTAAACACAGAGAACACACACACCAGTTGAACACAGAGAATACACACACCAGTTAAACACAGAGAATACACACACCAGTTAAACACAGAGAATACACACACCAGTTAAACACAGAGAATACACACACCAGTTAAACACAGATCCCTCCTGACACAGAGAATACACACACCAGTTAAACACAGAGAATACACACACCAGTTAAACACAGAGAATACACACACCAGTTAAACACAGAGAATACACACACCAGTTAAACACAGAGAATACACACACCAGTTAAACACAGAGAATACACACACCAGTTAAACACAGAGAATACACACACCAGTTAAACACAGAGAATACACACACCAGTTAAACACAGAGAATACACACACCAGTTAAACACAGAGAATACACACACCAGTTAAACACAGAGAATACACACACCAGTTAAACACAGAGAATACACACAACTCCCACCATGTCTAGGCTGCATTGCGCTGGGCCGCGTTGTGCTAGGCTGCGTTGTGCTAGGCTGCGTTGTGCTAGGCTGCGTTGTGCTAGGCTACATTGTGCTAGGCTACTAGGCTGCGTTGTGCTAGGCTACATTGTGCTAGGCTACTAGGCTGCGTTGTGCTAGGCTACTAGGCTGCGTTGTGCTAGGCCGCATTGCGCTAGGCCACGTTGTGCTAGGCTACTAGGCTGCGTTGTGCTAGGCTACTAGGCTGCGTTGTGCTAGGCTACTAGGCTGCGTTGTGCTAGGCTACTAGGCTGCGTTGTGCTAGGCTACTAGGCTGCGTTGTGCTAGGCTTTGTTGTGCTAGGCTGCGTTGTGCTAGGCTGCGTTGTGCTAGGCTGCGTTGTGCTAGGCTACTAGGCTGCGTTGTGCTAGGCTACTGGGCTGCGTTGTGCTAGGCTACTGGGCTGCGTTGTGCTAGGCTTCTAGGCTGCGTTGTGCTAGGCTACTAGGCTGCGTTGTGCTAGGCTACTGAGCTGCGTTGTGCTAGGCTACTGAGCTGCGTTGTGCTAGGCTACTAGGCTGCGTTGTGCTAGGCTACTAGGCTGCGTTGTGCTAGGCTACTAGGCTGCGTTGTGCTAGGCTACTAGGCTGCGTTGTGCTAGGCTACTAGGCTGCGTTGTGCTAGGCTACTAGGCTGCGTTGTGCTAGGCTACTAGGCTGCGTTGTGCTAGGCTACTAGGCTGCGTTGTGCTAGGCTGCGTTGTGCTAGGCTGCGTTGTGCTAGGCTGCGTTGTGCTAGGCTGCGTTGTGCTAGGCTACTAGGCTGCGTTGTGCTAGGCTACTGGGCTGCGTTGTGCTAGGCTACTGGGCTGCGTTGTGCTAGGCTTCTAGGCTGCGTTGTGCTAGGCTACTAGGCTGCGTTGTGCTAGGCTACTGAGCTGCGTTGTGCTAGGCTACTGAGCTGCGTTGTGCTAGGCTACTAGGCTGCGTTGTGCTAGGCTACTAGGCTGCGTTGTGCTAGGCTACTAGGCTGCGTTGTGCTAGGCTACTAGGCTGCGTTGTGCTAGGCTACTAGGCTGCGTTGTGCTAGGCTACTAGGCTGCGTTGTGCTAGGCTACTAGGCTGCGTTGTGCTAGGCTACGTTGTGCTAGGCTACTAGGCTGCGTTGTGCTAGGCTACTAGGCTGCGTTGTGCTAGGCTACTAGGCTGCGTTGTGCTAGGCTACTGAGCTGCGTTGTGCGGGCTAGGCTACTGAGCTGCGTTGTGCTAGGCTACTAGGCTGCGTTGTGCTAGGCTACTAGGCTGCGTTGTGCTAGGCTACTAGGCTGCGTTGTGCTAGGCTACTAGGCTGCGTTGTGCTAGGCTACTGAGCTGCGTTGTGCTAGGCTACTGAGCTGCGTTGTGCTAGGCTACTAGGCTGCGTTGTGCTAGGCTACTAGGCTGCGTTGTGCTAGGCTACTAGGCTGCGTTGTGTTAGGCTACTGAGCTGCGTTGTGCTAGGCTACTGAGCTGCGTTGTGCTAGGCTACTAGGCTGCGTTGTGCTAGGCTACTACGCTGCGTTGTGCTAGGCTACTAAGCTGCGTTGTGCTAGGCTACTAAGCTGCGTTGTGCTAGGCTACTAGGATGCGTTGTGCTAGGCTACTAGGCTCCGTTGTGCTAGGCTACTAGGCTCCGTTGTGCTAGGCTACTGAGCTGCGTTGTGCTAGGCTACTAGGCTGCGTTGTGCTAGGCTACGAGGCTGTGTTGTGCTAGGCTACTAAGCTGCGTTGTGCTAGGCTACTAAGCTGCGTTGTGCTAGGCTACTAGGCTGCGTTGTGCTAGGCTACGTTGTGCTAGGCTACTAGGCTGCGTTGTGCTAGGCTACTAGGCTGCGTTGTGCTAGGCTACTAGGCTGCGTTGTGCTAGGCTACTAGGCTTCGTTGTGCTAGGCTACTAGGCTGCGTTGTGCTAGGCTACTGAGCTGCGTTGTGCTAGGCTACTGAGCTGCGTTGCGCTAGGCTACTAGGCTGCGTTGTGCTAGGCTACTAGGCTGCGTTGTGCTAGGCTACTGAGCTGCGTTGTGCTAGGCTACTAGGCTGCGTTGTGCTAGGCTACTGAGCTGCGTTGTGCTAGGCTACTAAGGTGCGTTGTGCTAGGCTACTGAGCTGCGTTGTGCTAGGCTACTAGGCTGCGTTGTGCTAGGCTACTAGGCTGGTTCTCACCAGTACAGACAGGAAGGACATGACGTTGTACTAGGTGTTATATATAGTATAGTGGGTTCTCACCAGTACAGACAGGAAGGACATGACGTTGTACTAGGTGTTATATATAGTATACTGGGTTCTCACCAGTACAGACAGGAAGGACATGACGTTGTACTAGGTGTTATATATAGTATACTGGGTTCTCACCAGTACAGACAGGAAGGACATGCCGTCCATGGAAGTCTTGCTGACGTTGTACCCGGCCATGTCCAGGATGGTAGGACCCAGGTCAACGTTCTGGACCGCCAGCCCGGTGGTCTGGTTAGGCTTGATGTTGGGCCCTCGGATCAGCAGAGGTACTCTTATATCAGACTCATACAGCTGCCTCTTATCCAGGGGGAGAGAGAACTGACCTGGGGGAGTCAGCAGAGTGGCAAGAGAGAACTGACCTGGGGGGGGAGAGGGGGTCAGCAGAGTGGAGAGAGAGAACTGACCTGAGGGGGGGAGAGGGGGTCAGCAGAGTGGAGAGAGAGAACTGACCTGGAGGGGTGGGAGGAGGAGGAGGAGGGGGGTCAGCGGAGTGGTAGCTATCCTCTTAGGAGGGGTGGAGATGTACTTTTCTGAAGGCAGTGTATGTGTGTGTGTTGTGTACCTGTGTCAGGTGTGTCGTGTACCTGTGTGGTATCCGTTGTCTGAGGTAAAGATGATGTAAGTGTTGTCCAGTTCCCCTCTGACCTCTAACCTCTTCACCACCTTCTCCACCAAGTCATCCACTGACAGCAGAGTACGCCACCTTGTGGGGGGCAAACATTACTCAAAGGATAGGGGGATACATAACTCATAAAGGATACATTATAACTCATAAAGGATACATTATAACTCATAAAGGATACATTATAACTCATATAGGATACATTATAACTCATAAAGGATACATTATAACTCATAAAGGATACATTATAACTCAAAGGATAGTGTGGTGTTGTGAGAGAAGATGGGAGGAGAGAGAAGAGGTACTACTAACCGTTTCCTGTAGGCCTCGTCCAGCAACTCGATAGAGGAGTTCGTCATGGGAGTTTTGGCCTGTCTGATCAGCCAGTGCTTGTCCTTGAGAAGGTCATTATGGGACAGACAGAGCACTAATTAACTGGTAGGTCTCTGTGGTGTGTCATTATGGGACAGACAGAGCACTAATTAACTGGTAGGTCTCTGTGGTGTGTTGAGAGGTCATTATGGGACAGACAGAGCACTAATTAACTGGTAGGTCTCTGGTGTGTTGAGAGGTCATTATGGGACAGACAGAGCACTAATTAACTGGTAGGTCTCTGTGGTGTGTCATTATGGGACAGACAGAGCACTAATTAACTGGTAGGTCTCTGTGGTGTGTCATTTTGGGACAGACAGAGCACTAATTAACTGGTAGGTCTCTGTGGTGTGTCATTATGGGACAGACAGAGCACTAATTAACTGGTAGGTCTCTGTGGTGTGTTGAGAGGTCATTATGGGACAGACAGAGCACTAATTAACTGGTAGGTCTCTGTGGTGTGTTGAGAGGTCATTATGGGACAGACAGAGCACTAATTAACTGGTAGGTCTCTGTGGTGTGTCATTATGGGACAGACAGAGCACTAATTAACTGGTAGGTCTCTGTGGTGTGTCATTATGGGACAGACAGAGCACTAATTAACTGGTAGGTCTCTGTGGTGTGTTGAGAGGTCATTATGGGACAGACAGAGCACTAATTAACTGGTAGATCTCTGTGGTGTGTCATTATGGGACAGACAGAGCACTAATTAACTGGTAGGTCTCTGTGGTGTGTCATTATGGGACAGACAGAGCACTAATTAACTGGTAGGTCTCTGTGGTGTGTCATTATGGGACAGACAGAGCACTAATTAACTGGTAGGTCTCTGTGGTGTGTCATTATGGGACAGACAGAGCACTAATTAACTGGTAGGTCTCTGTGGTGTGTCATTATGGGACAGACAGAGCACTAATTAACTGGTATGTCTCTGTGGTGTGTTGAGAGGTCATTATGGGACAGACAGAGCACTAATTAACTGGTAGGTCTCTGTGGTGTGTCATTATGGGACAGACAGAGCACTAATTAACTGGTAGGTCTCTGTGGTGTGTTGAGAGGTCATTATGGGACAGACAGAGCACTAATTAACTGGTAGGTCTCTGTGGTGTGACATTATGGGACAGACAGAGCACTAATTAACTGGTAGGTCTCTGTGGTGTGTCATTATGGGACAGACAGAGCACTAATTAACTGGTAGGTCTCTGTGGTGTGACATTATGGGACAGACAGAGCACTAATTAACTGGTAGGTCTCTGTGGTGTGACATTATGGGACAGACAGAGCACTAATTAACTGGTAGGTCTCTGTGGTGTGTCATTATGGGACAGACAGAGCACTAATTAACTGGTAGGTCTCTGTGGTGTGTCATTATGGGACAGACAGAGCACTAATTAACTGGTAGGTCTCTGGTGTGTTGAGAGGTCATTATGGGACAGACAGAGCACTAATTAACTGGTAGGTCTCTGTGGTGTGTTGAGAGGTCATTATGGGACAGACAGAGCACTAATTAACTGGTAGGTCTCTGTGGTGTGACATTATGGGACAGACAGAGCACTAATTAACTGGTAGGTCTCTGTGGTGTGTCATTATGGGACAGACAGAGCACTAATTAACTGGTAGGTCTCTGTGGTGTGACATTATGGGACAGACAGAGCACTAATTAACTGGTAGGTCTCTGTGGTGTGACATTATGGGACAGACAGAGCACTAATTAACTGGTAGGTCTCTGTGGTGTGTCATTATGGGACAGACAGAGCACTAATTAACTGGTAGGTCTCTGTGGTGTGTCATTATGGGACAGACAGAGCACTAATTAACTGGTAGGTCTCTGTGGTGTGTCATTATGGGACAGACAGAGCACTAATTAACTGGTAGGTCTCTGTGGTGTGTCATTATGGGACAGACAGAGCACTAATTAACTGGTAGGTCTCTGGTGTGTTGAGAGGTCAGACGTCGCCATCAGACAGTGGGAAAGGAGAGGGGATACAGAGTCTGAAAGCACTGAAATGTGTCTTCAGCATTTAACCCAACCCCTGAGGTGCGGAGGACTGCCTAAATCCACGTCAACGACATCAGCTCCCGTAAAGCATTATTGTTAGGGGTAACTGCCTTGCTCAAGAGAAGAACGTCTCGGGGGTTCGAACCAGAAACGTTTCGGTTACTGGCCCTACGCTAGGCTACACGCCACCCCTAAAACGGTAGAGAGGATGAAGAGACGTTCCCCCCTAAAAGGGTAGAGGACGAAGAGACGTTCCCCCCTAAAAGGGTAGAGAGGACGAAGAGACGTTCCCCCCTAAAAGGGTAGAGAGGGAACGAAGAGACGTTCCCCCTAAAAAAGGGTAGAGGACGAAGAGACGTTCCCCCTAAAAGGGTAGAGAGGGAACGAAGAGACGTTCCCCCTAAAACGGTAGAGAGGATGAAGAGGCGTTCCCCCTAAAGCGGTAGAGGACGAAGAGGCGTTCCCCCTAAAACGGTAGAGGACGAAGAGACGTTCCCCTAAAACGGCAGAGAGGACGAAGAGACGTTCCCCCTAAAACGGTAGAGGACGAAGAGGCGTTCCCCCTAAAACGGTAGAGAGGATGAAGAGACGTTCCCCCTAAAACGGTAGAGGACGAAGAGACGTTCCCCCTAAAACGGTAGAGGACGAAGAGACGTTCCCCCTAAAACGGTAGAGGACGAAGAGACGTTCCCCCTAAAACGGTAGAGGACGAAGAGAGCGTTCCCCTAAAACGGTAGAGGACGAAGAGACGTTCCCCCTAAAACGGTAGAGAGGATAAAGAGCGTTCCCCCTAAAACGGTAGAGAGGATGAAGAGACGTTCCCCCCTAAAACGGTAGAGAGGATGAAGAGACGTTCCCCCCTAAAACGGTAGAGAGGATGAAGAGACGTTCCCCCCTAAAACGGTAGAGAGGATGAAGAGACGTTCCCCCCTAAAACGGTAGAGAGGATGAAGAGACGTTCCCCCCTAAAACGGTAGAGGACGAAGAGACGTTCCCCCCTAAAACGGTAGAGGACGAAGAGACGTTCCCCCCTAAAACGGTAGAGAGGACGAAGAGACGTTCCCCCCTAAAACGGTAGAGAGGACGAAGAGACGTTCCCCCCTAAAACGGTAGAGAGGACGAAGAGACGTTCCCCCCTAAAACGGTAGAGAGGACGAAGAGACGTTCCCCCCTAAAACGGTAGAGAGGATGAAGAGACGTTCCCCCCTAAAACGGTAGAGAGGATGAAGAGACGTTCCCCCCTAAAACGGTAGAGAGGATGAAGAGACGTTCCCCCCTAAAACGGTAGAGGATGAAGAGACGTTCCCCCCTAAAACGGTAGAGGATGAAGAGACGTTCCCCCCTAAAACGGTAGAGGATGAAGAGACGTTCCCCCCTAAAACGGTAGAGAGGATGAAGAGACGTTCCCCCCTAAAACGGTAGAGGACGAAGAGACGTTCCCCCCTAAAACGGTAGAGAGGATGAAGAGACGTTCCCCCCTAAAACGGTAGAGGATGAAGAGACGTTCCCCCCTAAAACGGTAGAGAGGATGAAGAGACGTTCCCCCTAAAACGGTAGAGGATGAAGAGACGTTCCCCCCTAAAACGGTAGAGAGGATGAAGAGACGTTCCCCCTAAAACGGTAGAGGACGAAGAGACGTTCCCCCCTAAAACGGTAGAGGACGAAGAGACGTTCCCCCTAAAACGGTAGAGAGGATGAAGAGACGTTCCCCCCTAAAACGGTAGAGGATGAAGAGACGTTCCCCCCTAAAACGGTAGAGGATGAAGAGACGTTCCCCCCTAAAACGGTAGAGAGGACGAAGAGACGTTCCCCCCTAAAACGGTAGAGAGGATGAAGAGACGTTCCCCCCTAAAACGGTAGAGAGGACGAAGAGCGTTCCCCCTAAAACGGTAGAGAGAGGACGAAGAGACGTTCCCCATAAAACGGTAGAGGATGAAGAGACGTTCCCCCTAAAACGGTAGAGAGGACGAAGAGATGCAGGTATTGAAGACTTGCACGGTGTTTGGGGGTGGTGATGATGTTGGGGTTGTGGTGGTATGGGTGCTGTGGTGGTACGGGTGCTGTGGTATGGGTGGTGCGGTGGTATGGGTGGTGTGGTATGGGTGCTGCGGTGGTATGGGTGCTGCGGTGGTATGGGTGCTGCGGTGATATGTGGTGTGGTATGGTATGGTTGGTGTGGTATGGTTGGTGTGTGGTGTGGTTGGTGTGGTGTGGTATGGTATGTGTGGTATGGTATGGTTGTTGTGGTATGGTATGTGTGGTATGGTATGGTTGTTGTGGTATGGTATGTGTGGTATGGTATGGTTGTTGTGGTATGGTATGTGTGGTATGGTATGGTTGTTGTGGTGTGGTTGTTGTGGTATGGTTGGTGTATGGTATGGTTGTGTATGGTATGGTTGGTGTGGTATGGTATAGTTGGTGTATGGTATGGTTGGTGTGGTATGGTATGGTTGTTGTGGTGTGGTTGGTGTGGTGTGGTTGTTGTGGTATAGTTGGTGTATGGTATAGTTGGTGTATGGTATGGTGTATGGTATGGTTGGTGTATGGTTGGTGTATGGTATGGTTGGTGTGGTATGGTTGGTGTGGTATGGTTGGTGTGGTATGGTATGGTTGGTGTGGTATGGTATGGTTGGTGTATGGTATGGTTGGTGTATGGTTGGTGTATGGTATGGTTGGTGTGGTATGGTATGGTTGGTGGTTGTTGTGGTGTGGTTGGTGTGGTGTGGTTGGTGTGGTATGGTATGGTTGGTGTGGTATGGTTGGTGTGGTATGGTTGGTGTGGTATGGTTGGTGTGGTGTGGTTGGTGTGGTGTGGTTGGTGTGGTGTGGTTGGTGTGGTATGGTTGGTGTGGTGTGGTTGGTGTGGTATGGTATGGTTGGTGTGGTATGGTTGGTATGGGAGCGTCTGCTAAATGACTTAAATGTAAATGTAATGTATGGTATGGTTGGTGTATGGTATGGTTGGTGTGGTGTGGTTGTTGTGGTATGGTTGGTGTGGTGTGGTATGGTATGGTTGGTGTGGTATGGTATGGTTGTTGTGGTATGGTATGGTTGTTGTGGTGTGGTGTGGTGTGGTTGGTGTGGTGTGGTATGGTATGGTTGGTGTGGTATGGTATGGTTGGTGTATGGTTGGTGTATGGTTGGTGTATGGTATGGTTGGTGTGGTATGGTTGGTGTGGTATGGTTGGTGGTTGTTGTGGTGTGGTTGGTGTGGTGTGGTTGGTGTGGTATGGTTGGTGTGGTATGGTTGGTGTGGTTGGTATGGTATGGTTGGTGTGGTATGGTTGGTGTGGTATGGTTGGTGTGGTATGGTTGGTATGGGAGCGTCTGCTAAATGACTTAAATGTAAATGTAATGTATGGTATGGTTGGTGTATGGTATGGTTGGTGTGGTTGTTGTGGTATGGTTGGTGTGGTATGATTGTTGTGGTATGGTTGGTGTATGGTATGGTTGGTGTGGTTGGTGTGGTATGGTTGGTGTATGGTATGGTTGGTGTATGGTATGGTTGTTGTGGTATGGTATGGTTGGTGTGGTGTGGTATGGTTGGTGTGGTATGGTATGGTGTGGTGTGGTATGGTTGTTGTGGTATGGTTGGTGTGGTGTGGTGTGGTGTGGTTGTTGTGGTATGGTTGTTGTGGTATAGTTGTTGTGGTGTGGTTTTTGTGGTATAGTTGTTGTGGTGTGGTTTTTGTGGTGTGGTTGTTGTGGTATGGTTGTTGTGGTATAGTTGTTGTGGTGTGGTTTTGTGGTATAGTTGTTGTGGTGTGGTTTTTGTGGTATGTTGTTGTGGTATGGTATGGTTGGTATGGTATGGTATGGTTGTTGTGGTATGGTATGGTTGTTGTGGTATGGTTGGGTTGGTGTGGTATGGTTGGTGTGGTATGGTTGGTGTGGTATGGTATGGTTGTTGTGGTGTGGTGTGGTGTGGTATGGTTGGTGTGGTGTGGTATGGTTGGTGTGGTATGGTTGGTGTGGTATGGTTGTTGTGGTATGTTGTTGTGGTATGGTATGGTTGGTATGGTATGGTATGGTTGTTGTGGTATGGTTGGTGTGGTATGGTGTGGTATGGTTGGTGTATGGTATGGTTGGTGTATGGTATGGTTGTTGTGGTATGGTATGGTTGGTGTGGTGTGGTATGGTATGGTTGGTGTGGTATGGTATGGTGTGGTTGGTGTGGTATGGTGTGGTATGGTTGGTGTGGTGTGGTATGGTAGTTGTGGTATGGTGTGGTGTGGTATGGTTGGTGTGGTATGGTAGTTGTGGTATGGTTGGTGTGGTATGGTATGGTTGGTGTGATGTGGTATGGTATGGTTGGTGTGGTATGGTATGGTTGGTGTGGTATGGTTGTTGTGGTATGGTTGTTGTGGTATGGTTGGTGTGGTATGGTTGGTGTGGTGTGGTGTGGTATGGTTGGTGTGGTGTGGTATGGTATGGTTGTTGTGGTATGGTTGGTGGTGTATGGTATGGTTGGTGTATGGTATGGTTGGTGTGGTATGGTATGGTTGGTGTATGGTATGGTTGGTGTGGTATGGTTGGTGTATGGTTGGTGTATGGTATGGTTGGTGTGGTATGGTATGGTTGGTGGTTGTTGTGGTGTGGTTGGTGTGGTGTGGTTGGTGTGGTGTGGTATGGTTGGTGTGGTTGGTATGGTATGGTTGGTGTGGTATGGTTGGTGTGGTATGGTTGGTATGGGAGCGTCTGCTAAATGACTTAAATGTAAATGTAATGTATGGTATGGTTGGTGTGGTTGTTGTGGTATGGTCGGTGTGGTATGGTTGTTGTGGTATGGTTGGTGTGGTATGGTTGTTGTGGTATGGTTGGTGTATGGTATGGTTGGTGTGGTTGGTGTGGTATGGTTGGTGTGGTATGGTGTGGTATGGTTGGTGTATGGTATGGTTGGTGTGGTATGGTGTGGTATGGTTGGTGTATGGTATGGTTGGTGTGGTATGGTGTGTATGGTTGGTGTATGGTATGGTTGGTGTGGTATGGTGTGGTATGGTTGGTGTATGGTATGGTTGGTGTGGTGTGGTATGGTTGTTGTGGTGTGGTTGTTGTGGTATGGTTGTTGTGGTATAGTTGTTGTGGTATGGTATGGTTGGTATGGTATGGTTGTTGTGGTATGGTTGGTGTGGTATGGTATGGTTGGTGTGGTGTGGTATGTGTGGTATGGTTGGTGTGGTATGGTATGGTTGGTGTGGTGTGGTATGTGTGGTATGGTATGGTTGGTGTGGTGTGGTATAGTATGGTTGGTGTGGTGTGGTAGTTGTGGTATGGTTGGTGTGGTGTGGTATGGTATGGTTGGTGTATGGTATGGTTGGTGTATGGTATGGTTGTTGTGGTATGGTATCGTTGGTGTGGTGTGGTATGGTTGGTGTGGTATGGTATGGTATGGTGTGGTATGGTATGGTTGGTGTGGTATGGTAGTTGTGGTATGGTTGGTGTGGTATGGTATGGTTGGTGTGGTGTGGTATGGTATGGTTGGTGTGGTGTGGTATGGTATGGTTGGTGTGGTATGGTATGGTTGGTGTGGTGTGGTATGGTATGGTTGGTGTGGTATGGTATGGTTGGTGTGGTGTGGTATGGTATGGTTGGTGTGGTATGGTATGGTTGGTGTGGTATGGTATGGTTGGTGTGGTATGGTTGGTGTGGTATGGTTGGTGTGGTATGGTATGGTTGGTGTGGTGTGGTGTGGTATGGTTGTTGTGGTATGGTATGGTTGGTGCATGGTATGGTTGGTGTGGTATGGTATGGTTGGTGTATGGTATGGTTGGTGTGGTATGGTTGGTGTATGGTTGGTGTATGGTATGGTTGGTGTGGTGTGGTATGGTTGGTGGTTGTTGTGGTGTGGTTGGTGTGGTATGGTATGGTTGGTGTGGTTGGTATGGTATGGTTGGTGTGGTATGGTTGGTGTATGGTATGGTTGGTGTGGTTGTTGTGGTATGGTTGGTGTGGTATGGTTGTTGTGGTATGGTTGGTGTGGTGTGGTGTGGTTGGTGTATGGTATGGTTGGTGTGGTATGGTGTGGTATGGTTGGTGTGGTATGGTGTGGTATGGTTGGTGTATGGTATGGTTGGTGTATGGTTGTTGTGGTATGGTATGGTTGGTGTGGTGTGGTGTGGTATGGTTGGTGTGGTGTGGTATGGTATGGTTGGTGTGGTGTGGTATGGTTGGTGTATGGTATGGTTGGTGTGGTATGGTTGGTGTATGGTATGGTTGGTGTGGTTGTTGTGGTATGGTTGGTGTGGTATGGTTGTTGTGGTATGGTTGGTGTGGTATGGTTGGTGTGGTGTGGTGTGGTTGGTGTATGGTATGGTATGGTTGGTGTGGTGTGGTATGGTTGGTGTATGGTATGGTTGGTGTGGTATGGTTGGTGTATGGTTGGTGTGGTTGTTGTGGTATGGTTGGTGTGGTATGGTTGTTGTGGTATGGTTGGTGTGGTATGGTTGGTATGGTTGGTGTATGGTATGGTTGGTGTATGGTTGTTGTGGTATGGTATGGTTGGTGTGGTGTGGTGTGGTATGGTATGGTTGGTGTGGTGTGGTATGGTTGGTGTATGGTATGGTTGGTGTGGTATGGTATGGTTGGTGTATGGTATGGTTGGTGTGGTATGGTTGGTGTATGGTATGGTTGGTGTGGTATGGTATGGTTGGTGTATGGTATGGTTGTGTGGTATGGTATGGTTGGTGTATGGTATGGTTGGTGTGGTATGGTTGGTGTGGTATGGTTGGTGTGGTATGGTTGGTGTGGTGTGGTATGGTTGGTGTGGTATGGTATGGTGTGGTATGGTTGGTGTGGTATGGTTGGTGTGGTATGGTTGTTGTGGTATGGTATGGTTGGTGTGGTATGGTTGTTGTGGTATGGTTGGTGTGGTATGGTTGTTGTGGTATGGTTGGTGTGGTATGCTATGGTTGGTGTGGTGTGGTATGTTATGGTTGTTGTGGTATGGTATGGTTGTTGTGGTATGGTTGGTGTGGTGTGGTGTGGTATGGTATGGTTGTTGTGGTATGGTTGGTGTGGTGTGGTGTGGTATGGTTGTTGTGGTATGGTTGTTGTGGTATGGTATGGTTGTTGTGGTTGTTGTGGTATGGTTGTTGTGGTATGGTATGGTATGGTTGTTGTGGTATGGTTGTTGTGGTATGGTATGGTGTGGTTGTTGTGGTATGGTTGTTGTGGTATGGTTGGTATGGTATGGTTGGTATGTGTATGGTATGGTTGGTGTATGGTATGGTTGGTGTGGTATGTATGGTATGGTATGTATGGTGTGGTATGTATGGTGTGGTTGGTGTGGTATGGTTGGTGTGGTATGGTTGGTGTGGTATGGTTGGTGTGGTATGGTTGGTGTGGTGTGGTATGGTTGGTGTGGTTGGTGTGGTGTGGTATGGTTGGTGTGGTATGGTTGGTGTGGTATGGTTGGTGTATGGTATGGTTGGTGTATGGTATGGTTGGTGTGGTATGGTTGGTGTGGTATGGTGTGGTATGGTTGGTGTATGGTATGGTTGGTGTGGTATGGTTGGTGTGGTATGGTATGGTTGGTATGGTTGGTGTGGTATGGTTGGTGTGGTATGGTTGGTGTGGTATGGTATGGTTGGTGTATGGTTGGTGTATGGTTGGTGTATGGTATGGTTGGTGTGATATGGTTGGTGGTTGTTGTGGTGTGGTTGGTGTGGTTGGTGTGGTGTGGTTGGTGTGGTTGGTATGGTATGGTTGGTGTGGTTGGTGTGGTATGGTTGGTGTGGTATGGTTGGTGTGGTATGGTTGGTATGGGAGCGTCTGCTAAATGACTTAAATGTAAATGTAATGTATGGTATGGTTGGTGTATGGTATGGTTGGTGTGGTGTGGTTGTTGTGGTATGGTATGGTTGGTATGGTATGGTTGTTGTGGTATGGTATGGTTGGTGTATGGTATGGTTGGTATGGTATGGTATGTATGGTATGGTTGGTGTGGTATGGTTGGTGTGGTATGGTTGGTGTGGTGTGGTATGGTTGGTGTGGTGTGGTATGGTTGGTGTGGTGTGGTTGGTGTGGTATGGTTGGTGTGGTATGGTGTGGTATGGTTGGTGTGTGGTATGGTTGGTGTGGTATGGTGTGGTATGGTTGGTGTATGGTATGGTTGGTGTGGTATGGTTGGTGTGGTATGGTATGGTTGGTGTGGTGTGGTATGGTATGGTTGGTGTGGTATGGTTGGTGTGGTATGGTTGGTGTGGTATGGTATGGTTGGTGTATGGTTGGTGTATGGTTGGTGTATGGTATGGTTGGTGTGATATGGTTGGTGGTTGTTGTGGTGTGGTTGGTGTGGTTGGTGTGGTGTGGTTGGTGTGGTTGGTATGGTATGGTTGGTGTGGTTGGTGTGGTATGGTTGGTGTGGTATGGTTGGTATGGGAGCGTCTGCTAAATGACTTAAATGTAAATGTAATGTATGGTATGGTTGGTGTATGGTATGGTTGGTGTGGTGTGGTTGTTGTGGTATGGTTGGTGTGGTATGGTTGGTGTATGGTATGGTTGGTGTATGGTATGGTTGGTGTGGTATGGTGTGGTATGGTTGGTGTATGGTATGGTTGTTGTGGTATGGTTGTTGTGGTGTGGTTGTTGTGGTATGGTTGTTGTGGTATGGTATGGTTGTTGTGGTATGGTTGTTGTGGTATAGTTGTTGTGGTATGGTATGGTTGTTGTGGTATAGTTGTTGTGGTATGGTATGGTTGTTGTGGTATGGTTGTTGTGGTATGGTATGGTTGTTGTGGTATGGTATGGTTGTTGTGGTATGGTTGGTGTATGGTATGGTTGTTGTGGTATGGTTGTTGTGGTATGGTTGTTGTGGTATGGTTGTTGTGGTGTGGTTGGTGTGGTATGGTTGGTGTGGTATGGTTGGTGTATGGTATGGTTGGTGTGGTATGGTATGGTTGGTGTGGTAGGTGTGGTATGGTTGGTGTGGTATGGTTGGTGTATGGTATGGTTGGTGTATGGTATGGTTGGTGTGGTATGGTGTGGTATGGTTGTTGTGGTGGTATGGTTGTTGTGGTATGGTTGTTGTGGTGTGGTTGGTGTGGTATGGTTGGTGTGGTATGGTATGGTTGGTGTATGGTATGGTGTGGTATGGTTGGTGTATGGTATGGTTGTTGTGGTATGGTTGGTGTGGTATGTTTGGTGTGGTATGGTATGGTTGGTGGTTGTTGTGGTGTGGTTGGTGTGGTGTGGTTGGTGTGGTTGGTATGGTATGGTTGGTGTGGTTGGTGTGGTATGGTTGGTGTGGTATGGTTGGTGTGGTATGGTTGGTGTGGTGTGGTATGGTTGGTGTGGTGTGGTATGGTTGGTGTGGTGTGGTATGGTTGGTGTGGTATGGTTGGTGTATGGTATGGTTGGTGTATGGTATGGTTGTTGTGGTATGGTTGTTGTGGTATGGTTGTTGTGGTGTGGTTGGTGTGGTATGGTTGGTGTGGTATGGTATGGTTGGTGTGGTATGGTTGGTGTGGTATGGTTGGTGTGGTATGATTTGGTATGGTATGGTTGGTGTATGGTGTGGTATGGTTGGTGTGGTATGGTTGGTGTATGGTATGGTTGGTGTGGTATGGTTGTTGTGGTATGGTTGGTGTGGTTGGTGTGGTATGGTTGGTGTGGTATGGTATGGTTGGTGTGGTATGGTTGGTGTGGTATGGTTGGTGTGGTATGGTTGGTGTGGTATGATTGGTGTGGTATGGTTGGTGTGGTATGGTTGGTGTGGTATGGTTGGTGTGGTTGGTGTGGTATGGTTGGTGTGGTATGGTTGGTGTGGTATGATTGGTGTGGTATGGTATGGTTGTTGTGGTATGGTTGGTGTGGTTGGTGTGGTATGGTTGGTGTGGTATGGTTGGGGTGGTATGGTTGGTGTATGGTTGGTGTATGGGTGGTGTATGGTATGGTTGGTGTGGTGTGGTATGGTTGGTGTATGGTATGGTTGGTGTGGTATGGTTGGTGTATGGTATGGTTGTTGTGGTATGGTTGGTGTGGTATGGTTGTTGTGGTATGGTTGGTGTGATATGGTTGGTGTATGGTATGGTTGGTGTGGTTGGTGTGGTATGGTTGGTGTGGTATGGTGTGGTATGGTTGGTGTATGGTATGGTTGGTGTGGTATGGTTGGTGTGGTGTGGTGTGGTATGGTTGGTGTGGTATGGTATGGTTGGTGTGGTGTGGTATGGTTGGTGTGGTGTGGTATGGTGTGGTGTGGTATGGTTGGTGTATGGTGTGGTATGGTATGGTTGGTGTGGTATGGTTGGTGTATGGTATGGTTGGTGTGGTATGGTATGGTTGTTGTGGTATGGTTGGTGTGGTTGGTGTGGTATGGTTGGTGTGGTATGGTTGGTGTGGTATGATTGGTATGGTATGGTTGTTGTGGTATGGTTGGTGTGGTTGGTGTGGTATGGTTGGTGTGGTATGGTTGGTGTGGTTGGTGTGGTTGGTGTGGTATGGTTGGTGTGGTATGGTTGGTGTGGTATGGTTGGTGTGGTATGGTTGGTGTATGGTATGGTTGGTGTATGGTATGGTTGGTGTATGGTATGGTTGGTGTATGGTATGGTTGGTGTGGTATGGTTGGTGTGGTATGGTTGGTGTGGTATGGTTGGTGTGGTTGGTGTGGTATGGTGTGGTATGGTTGGTGTGGTATGGTGTGGTATGGTTGGTGTATGGTATGGTTGGTGTGGTATGGTTGGTGTATGGTATGGTTGTTGTGGTATGGTATGGTTGGTGTGGTATGGTGTGGTATGGTTGGTGTATGGTATGGTTGGTGTGGTATGGTTGGTGTATGGTATGGTTGTTGTGGTATGGTATGGTTGGTGTGGTGTGGTGTGGTATGGTATGGTTGGTGTGGTATGGTATGGTTGGTGTGGTATGGTATGGTTGGTGTGGTGTGGTGTGGTGTGGTATGGTTGGTGTGGTATGGTATGGTGTGGTGTGGTATGGTATGGTTGGTGTGGTATGGTTGGTGTGGTGTGGTAGTTGTGGTATGGTTGGTGTGGTATGGTATGGTATGGTTGGTGTGGTATGGTATGGTATGGTTGGTGTGGTATGGTATGGTTGTGGTATGGTTGGTGTGGTATGGTTGGTGTGGTGTGGTATGGTATGGTTGGTGTGGTATGGTTGTTGTGGTATGGTTGGTGTGGTATGGTTGGTGTGGTATGGTTGGTGTGGTATGGTTGGTGTGGTTGTTGTGGTATGGTTGGTGTGGTGTGGTATGGTATGGTTGTTGTGGTGTGGTTGTTGTGGTATGGTTGGTGTGGTGTGGTATGGTATGGTTGTTGTGGTATGGTATGGTTGGTATGGTATGGTATGGTTGGTATGGTATGGTATGGTTGTTGTGGTATGGTTGTTGTGGTATGGTATGGTTGGTGTGGTATGGTTGGTGTATGGTATGGTTGGTATGGTATGGTTGGTATGGTATGTATGGTGTGGTTGGTATGGTATGGTTGGTGTGGTATGGTTGGTGTATGGTATGGTTGGTGTGGTATGGTTGGTGTGGTATGGTTGTTGTGGTATGGTTGGTGTGGTATGGTTGTTGTGGTATAGTTGGTGTGGTGTGGTATGGTATGGTTGTTGTGGTATGGTTGTTGTGGTATGGTATGGTTGTTGTGGTATGGTTGTTGTGGTATGGTATGGTTGGTATGGTATGGTTGTTGTGGTATAGTTGTTGTGGTATGGTATGGTTGGTATGGTATGGTTGTTGTGGTATGGTATGGTTGGTGTATGGTATGGTTGGTATGGTTGGTATGGTTGGTGTGGTATGGTTGGTGTGGTATGGTTGGTGTGGTATGGTTGGTGTGGTATGGTTGGTGTGGTGTGGTATGGTTGGTGTGGTATGGTTGGTGTATGGTATGGTTGGTGTATGGTATGGTTGGTGTGGTATGGTTGGTGTGGTATGGTGTGGTATGGTTGGTGTATGGTATGGTTGGTGTGGTATGGTTGGTGTGGTATGGTATGGTTGGTGTGGTGTGGTATGGTATGGTTGGTGTGGTATGGTTGGTGTGGTATGGTTGGTGTGGTATGGTATGGTTGGTGTATGGTTGGTGTATGGTATGGTTGGTGTGATATGGTTGGTGGTTGTTGTGGTGTGGTTGGTGTGGTTGGTATGTTATGGTTGGTTGGTGTGGTATGGTTGGTGTGGTATGGTTGGTATGGGAGCGTCTGCTAAATGACTTAAATGTAAATGTAATGTATGGTATGGTTGGTGTATGGTATGGTTGGTGTGGTGTGGTTGGTGTGGTATGGTTGGTGTGGTATGGTATGGTTGGTGTGGTATGGTTGGTGTATGGTATGGTTGTTGTGGTATGGTATGGTTGTTGTGGTGTGGTTGTTGTGGTGTGGTTGTTGTGGTATGGTATGGTTGTTGTGGTATAGTTGTTGTGGTATGGTTGTTGTGGTATGGTTGTTGTGGTATGGTTGTTGTGGTATGGTTGTTGTGGTATGGTTGTTGTGGTATGGTTGTTGTGGTATGGTTGTTGTGGTATGGTATGGTTGTTGTGGTATGGTTGTTGTGGTATGGTTGTTGTGGTATGGTTGTTGTGGTGTGGTTGGTGTGGTATGGTTGGTGTGGTATGGTTGGTGTATGGTATGGTTGGTGTGGTATGGTATGGTTGGTGTGGTAGGTGTGGTATGGTATGGTTGGTGTATGGTATGGTTGGTGTGGTATGGTGTGGTATGGTTGTTGTGGTATGGTTGTTGTGGTATGGTTGTTGTGGTGTGGTTGGTGTGGTATGGTTGGTGTGGTATGGTATGGTTGGTGTATGGTATGGTGTGGTATGGTTGGTGTATGGTATGGTTGTTGTGGTATGGTTGGTGTGGTATGTTTGGTGTGGTATGGTATGGTTGGTGGTTGTTGTGGTGTGGTTGGTGTGGTGTGGTTGGTGTGGTTGGTATGGTATGGTTGGTGTGGTTGGTGTGGTATGGTTGGTGTGGTATGGTTGGTGTGGTATGGTTGGTGTGGTATGGTTGGTGTGGTGTGGTATGGTTGGTGTATGGTATGGTTGGTGTATGGTATGGTTGTTGTGGTATGGTTGGTGTATGGTATGGTTGGTGTATGGTATGGTTGTTGTGGTATGGTTGTTGTGGTATGGTTGTTGTGGTGTGGTTGGTGTGGTGTGGTTGGTGTGGTGTGGTTGGTGTGGTATGGTTGGTGTGGTTGGTGTGGTATGGTTGGTGTGGTATGGTTGGTGTGGTATGGTTGTTGTGGTATGGTTGGTGTGGTATGGTTGGTGTATGGTGTGGTGTGGTATGGTTGGTGTATGGTATGGTTGGTGTGGTATGGTATGGTTGTTGTGGTATGGTTGGTGTGGTTGGTGTGGTATGGTTGGTGTGGTATGGTATGGTTGGTGTGGTATGGTTGGTGTGGTATGATTGGTATGGTATGGTTGTTGTGGTATGGTTGGTGTGGTATGATTGGTATGGTATGGTTGTTGTGGTGTGGTTGGTGTGGTTGGTGTGGTATGGTTGGTGTGGTATGGTTGGTGTGGTATGGCTGGTGTGGTATGGTTGGTGTGGTATGGTTGGTGTGGTATGATTGGTGTGGTATGGTATGATTGGTATGGTATGGTTGTTGTGGTATGGTTGGTGTGGTTGGTGTGGTATGGTTGGTGTGGTATGGTTGGTGTGGTATGGTTGGTGTGGTATGGTTGGTGTATGGTATGGTTGGTGTGGGTGGTGTGGTATGGTTGGTGTATGGTATGGTTGGTGTGGTGTGGTATGGTTGGTGTATGGTATGGTTGGTGTGGTATGGTATGGTTGTTGTGGTATGGTTGGTGTGGTATGGTTGGTGTATGGTATGGTTGGTGTATGGTATGGTTGGTGTATGGTATGGTTGGTGTGGTATGGTTGGTGTGGTATGGTGTGGTATGGTTGGTGTATGGTATGGTTGGTGTGGTATGGTTGGTGTGGTGTGGTGTGGTATGGTATGGTTGGTGTGGTATGGTATGGTTGGTGTGGTGTGGTATGGTTGGTGTGGTATGGTATGGTGTGGTATGGTTGGTGTGGTATGGTTGGTGTGGTTGGTGTGGTTGGTGTGGTATGGTTGGTGTGGTATGATTGGTATGGTATGGTTGGTGTGGTTGGTGTGGTATGGTTGGTGTGGTATGGTTGGTGTGGTATGATTGGTATGGTATGGTTGGTGTGGTATGGTATGGTTGGTGTGGTATGGTATGGTATGGTTGGTGTGGTATGGTATGGTTGTGGTATGGTTGGTGTGGTGTGGTATGGTTGGTGTGGTATGGTTGTTGTGGTATGGTTGGTGTGGTGTGGTATGGTTGGTGTGGTTGTTGTGGTATGGTTGGTGTGGTGTGGTATGGTATGGTTGTTGTGGTGTGGTTGTTGTGGTATGGTTGTTGTGGTATGGTATGGTTGGTATGGTATGGTATGGTTGGTATGGTATGGTTGTTGTGGTATGGTTGTTGTGGTATGGTATGGTTGGTGTGGTATGGTTGGTGTATGGTATGGTATGGTTGGTATGGTTGGTATGGTATGTATGGTGTGGTATGGTTGGTGTGGTATGGTTGGTGTATGGTATGGTTGGTGTATTTTATGGTTGGTGTGGTATGGTTGTTGTGGTATGGTTGTTGTGGTATGGTTGTTGTGGTATGGTTGGTGTGGTGTGGTATGGTTGTTGTGGTATGGTTGTTGTGGTATGGTATGGTTGTTGTGGTATGGTTGTTGTGGTATGGTATGGTTGGTATGGTATGGTTGTTGTGGTATAGTTGTTGTGGTATGGTATGGTTGTTGTGGTATGGTATGGTTGGTGTTGGTGGTATGGTATGGTTGGTGTATGGTATGGTATGGTTGGTGTGGTATGGTTGGTGTGGTATGGTTGGTGTGGTGTGGTGTGGTTGGTGTGGTTGGTGTGGTATGGTTGGTGTATGGTATGGTTGGTGTATGGTATGGTTGGTGTATGGTTGGTGTGGTATGGTGTGGTATGGTTGGTGTATGGTATGGTTGGTGTGGTATGGTTGGTGTGGTATGGTATGGTTGGTGTGGTGTGGTATGGTATGGTTGGTGTGGTATGGTTGGTGTGGTATGGTATGGTTGGTGTATGGTTGGTGTATGGTATGGTTGGTGTGATATGGTTGGTGGTTGTTGTGGTGTGGTTGGTGTGGTTGGTGTGGTGTGGTTGGTGTGGTTGGTATGGTATGGTTGGTGTGGGAGCGTCTGCTAAATGACTTAAATGTAAATGTAATGTATGGTATGGTTGGTGTATGGTATGGTTGGTGTGGTGTGGTTGTTGTGGTATGGTTGGTGTGGTATGGTTGGTGTATGGTATGGTTGGTGTATGGTATGGTTGGTGTGGTATGGTGTGGTATGGTTGGTGTATGGTATGGTTGTTGTTGTATGGTATGGTTGTTGTGGTGTGGTTGTTGTGGTATGGTTGTTGTGGTATGGTATGGTATGGTATGGTTGTTGTGGTATAGTTGTTGTGGTATGGTTGTTGTGGTATGGTATGGTTGTTGTGGTATAGTTGTTGTGGTATGGTATGGTTGGTATGGTATGGTTGTTGTGGTATGGTTGTTGTGGTGTGGTATGGTTGGTGTATGGTATGGTTGGTGTATGGTATGGTTGTTGTGGTATGGTTGTTGTGGTATGGTTGTTGTGGTATGGTTGTTGTGGTGTGGTATGGTTGGTGTATGGTATGGTTGGTGTATGGTATGGTTGTTGTGGTATGGTTGTTGTGGTATGGTTGTTGTGGTGTGGTTGTTGTGGTGTGGTTGTTGTGGTGTGGTTGGTGTGGTATGGTTGGTGTGGTATGGTTGGTGTATGGTATGGTTGGTGTGGTATGGTATGGTTGGTGTGGTAGGTGTGGTATGGTTGGTGTGGTATGGTTGGTGTATGGTATGGTTGGTGTATGGTATGGTTGTTGTGGTATGGTTGTTGTGGTATGGTTGTTGTGGTATGGTTGTTGTGGTATGGTTGTTGTGGTGTGCTTGGTGTGGTATGGTTGGTGTGGTATGGTATGGTTGGTGTATGGTATGGTATGGTTGGTGTATGGTATGGTTGTTGTGGTATGGTTGGTGTGGTATGTTTGGTGTGGTATGGTATGGTTGGTGGTTGTTGTGGTGTGGTTGGTGTGGTTGGTATGGTATGGTTGGTGTGGTTGGTGTGGTATGGTTGGTGTGGTATGGTTGGTGTGGTATGGTTGGTGTATGGTATGGTTGTGTATGGTATGGTTGTTGTGGTATGGTTGTTGTGGTATGGTTGTTGTGGTATGGTTGTTGTGGTATGGTTGGTGTGGTATGGTGTGGTGTGGTATGGTTGGTGTATGGTGTGGTATGGTATGGTTGGTGTGGTATGGTATGGTTGTTGTGGTATGGTTGTTGTGGTATGGTATGGTTGGTGTGGTTGGTGTGGTATGGTTGGTGTGGTATGGTTGGTGTGGTATGGTTGGTGTGGTATGGTTGGTGTGGTATGGTTGGTGTGGTATGATTGGTATGGTATGGTTGGTGTGGTGTGGTTGGTGTGGTTGGTGTGGTATGGTTGGTGTGGTTGGTGTGGTTGGTGTGGTATGGTTGGTGTGGTATGGTTGGTGTGGTATGATTGGTGTGGTATGGTATGATTGGTATGGTATGGTTGTTGTGGTATGGTTGGTGTGGTTGGTGTGGTATGGTTGGTGTGGTATGGTTGGTGTGGTATGGTTGGTGTGGTATGGTTGGTGTATGGTATGGTTGGTGTGGGTGGTGTGGTATGGTTGGTGTATGGTATGGTTGGTGTGGTATGGTTGGTGTATGGTATGGTTGGTGTGGTATGGTTGGTGTATGGTATGGTTGTTGTGGTATGGTTGGTGTGGTATGGTTGTTGTGGTATGGTTGGTGTGGTATGGTTGGTGTATGGTATGGTTGGTGTGGTTGGTGTGGTATGGTTGGTGTATGGTATGGTTGGTGTGGTATGGTGTGGTATGGTATGGTTGGTGTGGTGTGGTGTGGTATGGTATGGTTGGTGTGGTATGGTATGGTTGGTGTGGTATGGTATGGTTGGTGTGGTGTGGTATGGTTGGTGTGGTGTGGTATGGTTGGTGTGGTATGGTATGGTATGGTGTGGTATGGTTGGTGTGGTATGGTTGGTGTGGTTGGTGTGGTTGGTGTGGTATGGTTGGTGTGGTATGGTTGGTGTGGTATGATTGGTATGGTATGGTTGGTGTGGTTGGTGTGGTATGGTTGGTGTATGGTGTGGTTGGTGTGGTATGGTTGGTGTGGTATGGTTGGTGTATGGTATGGTTGGTGTGGTATGGTATGGTTGTTGTGGTATGGTTGGTGTGGTTGGTGTGGTATGGTTGGTGTGGTATGGTTGGTGTGGTATGATTGGTATGGTATGGTTGTTGTGGTATGGTTGGTGTGGTTGGTGTGGTATGGTTGGTGTGGTATGGTTGGTGTGGTTGGTGTGGTTGGTGTGGTATGGTTGGTGTGGTATGGTTGGTGTGGTATGGTTGGTGTATGGTATGGTTGGTGTATGGTATGGTTGGTGTATGGTATGGTTGGTGTATGGTATGGTTGGTGTATGGTATGGTTGGTGTGGTATGGTTGGTGTATGGTATGGTTGGTGTGGTATGGTTGGTGTATGGTATGGTTGGTGTGGTATGGTTGTTGTGGTATGGTTGGTGTATGGTATGGTTGGTGTGGTATGGTTGGTGTGGTATGGTTGGTGTGGTATGGTGTGGTATGGTATGGTTGGTGTGGTATGGTTGGTGTATGGTATGGTTGTTGTGGTATGGTATGGTTGGTGTGGTGTGGTGTGGTATGGTATGGTTGGTGTGGTATGGTATGGTTGGTGTGGTATGGTTGGTGTGGTGTGGTATGGTGTGGTATGGTTGGTGTGGTATGGTATGGTGTGGTGTGGTATGGTGTGGTATGGTTGGTGTGGTATGGTGTGGTGTGGTATGGTTGGTGTGGTATGGTTGGTGTGGTGTGGTATGGTAGTTGTGGTATGGTTGGTGTGGTATGGTATGGTATGGTATGGTTGGTGTGGTATGGTATGGTATGGTTGGTGTGGTATGGTATGGTTGTGGTATGGTTGGTGTGGTGTGGTATGGTATGGTTGTTGTGGTATGGTTGGTGTGGTATGGTATGGTTGTTGTGGTATGGTTGGTGTGGTATGGTTGTTGTGGTATGGTTGGTGTGGTATGGTTGGTGTGGTATGGTTGGTGTGGTATGGTTGGTGTGGTTGTTGTGGTATGGTTGGTGTGGTGTGGTATGGTATGGTTGTTGTGGTGTGGTTGTTGTGGTATGGTTGTTGTGGTATGGTATGGTTGGTATGGTATGGTATGGTTGTTGTGGTATGGTTGTTGTGGTATGGTATGGTTGGTGTGGTATGGTTGGTGTGGTATGGTTGGTATGGTATGGTATGGTTGGTATGGTATGTATGGTGTGGTTGGTATGGTATGGTTGGTGTGGTATGGTTGGTGTGGTATGGTTGGTGTATGGTATGGTTGGTGTATTTTATGGTTGGTGTGGTATGGTTGTTGTGGTATGGTTGTTGTGGTGTGGTTGTCGTGGTGTGGTTGGTGTATGGTATGGTTGGTGTATGGTATGGTATGGTTGGTGTGGTATGGTATGGTTGGTGTATGGTATGGTTGGTGTGGTATGGTTGGTGTGGTATGGTTGGTGTGGTATGGTATGGTTGGTGTGGTATGGTTGGTGTGGTGTGGTATGGTTGGTGTGGTGTGGTATGGTTGGTGTGGTATGGTATGGTTGGTGTGGTGTGGTATGGTTGGTGTGGTATGGTATGGTTGGTGTGGTGTGGTATGGTAGTTGTGGTGTGGTATGGTAGTTGTGGTATGGTTGGTGTGGTATGGTATGGTTGGTGTGGTGTGGTATGGTATGGTTGGTATGGTATGGTTGGTGTGGTATGGTTGGTGTGGTGTGGTTGGTATGGTATGGTTGGTGTGGTATGGTATGGTTGGTGTGGTGTGGTATGGTATGGTTGTTGTGGTATGGTTGGTGTGGTATGGTATGGTTGGTGTGGTGTGGTGTGGTATGGTGTGGTTGTTGTGGTATGGTTGGTGTGGTGTGGTATGGTTGTTGTGGTATGGTTGGTGTGGTATGGTATGGTTGTTGTGGTATGGTATGGTGTGGTTGTTGTGGTATGGTTGTTGTGGTATGGTTGTTGTGGTATGGTTGTTGTGGTATAGTTGTTGTGGTACGGTTGGTGTGGTATAGTTGTTGTGGTACGGTTGGTGTGGTATAGTTGTTGTGGTACGGTTGGTGTGGTATAGTTGTTGTGGTACGGTTGGTATGGTGTGGTATGGTATGGTTGGTGTATGGTATAGTTGTTGTGGTATGGTGTGGTTGGTATGGTTGTTGTGGTATGGTTGGTGTGGTATGGTTGGTATAGTTGGTGTGGTATGGTATAGTTGGTATGGTTGGTGTGGTATGGTATGGTTGGTGTGGTATGGTTGGTGTGGTATGGTATGGTTGGTATGGTTGGTGTGGTATGGTATGGTTGGTATGGTTGGTGTGGTATGGTATGGTTGGTGTGGTATGGTTGGTGTATGGTATGGTTGTTGTGGTGTGGTATGGTATGGTTGTTGTGGTGTGGTTGGTATGGTTGGTATGGTTGGTGTGGTATGGTTGGTTGGTATGGTTGGTGTGGTATGGTATGGTTGGTATGGTATGGTTGGTGTATGGTATGGTTGTTGTGGTGTGGTATGGTATGGTTGGTATGGTTGTTGTGGTGTGGTTGGTATGGTTGGTATGGTATGGTTGGTGTGGTGTGGTTGGTATGGTTGTTGTGGTATGGTTTGGTATGGTTGGTGTGGTATGGTATGGTATGGTTGGTGTGGTATGGTATGGTTGGTATGGTATGGTTGTTGTGGTATGGTATGGTTGGTATGGTTGTTGTGGTGTGGTTGGTGTGGTGTGGTTGGTATGGTTGTTGTGGTATGGTTGGTGTGGTGTGGTTGGTATGGTTGGTATGGTATGGTTGTTGTGGTATGGTTGGTGTGGTGTGGTTGGTATGGTATGGTTGGTGTGGTATGGTATGGTTGTAGTATGGTATGGTTGGTGTATGGTGTGGTATGGTATGGTTGGTGTGGTATGGTTGGTGTGGTATGGTTGGTGTATGGTGTGGTATGGTATGGTTGGTGTGGTATGGTTGGTGTATGGTATGGTTGGTGTGGTATGGTATGGTTGTTGTGGTATGGTTGGTGTGGTATGGTTGGTGTGGTATGGTTGGTGTGGTTGGTGTGGTTGGTGTGGTATGGTTGGTGTGGTATGGTTGGTGTGGTATGATTGGTGTGGTATGATTGGTATGGTATGATTGTTGTGGTATGGTTGGTGTGGTATGGTTGGTGTGGTATGGTTGGTGTGGTATGGTTGGTGTATGGTGTGGTATGGTATGGTTGGTGTGGTATGGTTGGTGTGGTATGGTTGGTGTGGTTGGTGTGGTATGGTTGGTGTGGTATGGTTGGTGTGGTATGGTATGGTTGGTGTGGTTGGTGTGGTATGGTTGGTGTGGTATGGTTGGTGTGGTATGGTATGGTTGGTGTGGTATGGTTGGTGTGGTATGGTTGGTGTGGTATGGTTGGTGT
This sequence comes from Oncorhynchus keta, assembly GCF_023373465.1. Taxonomy (NCBI): domain Eukaryota; kingdom Metazoa; phylum Chordata; class Actinopteri; order Salmoniformes; family Salmonidae; genus Oncorhynchus; species Oncorhynchus keta. The sequence goes on from NW_026287984.1 coordinate 35,378, forward strand.
GGTATGGTTGGTGTGGTATGGTTGGTGTGGTATGGTTGGTGTGGTATGGTTGGTGTGGTTGGTGTGGTATGGTTGGTGTGGTATGGTTGGTGTGGTATGGTTGGTGTGGTATGGTTGGTGTGGTTGGTGTATGGTATGGTTGGTGTATGGTATGGTTGGTGTATGGTATGGTTGTTGTGGTATGGTTGTTGTGGTATGGTTGTTGTGGTGTGGTATGGTTGTTGTGGTATGGTTGGTGTGGTATGGTTGGTGTATGGTATGGTTGGTGTATGGTATGGTTGGTGTATGGTGTGGTATGGTTGGTGTATGGTGTGGTATGGTATGGTTGGTGTGGTGTGGTGTGGTTGGTGTGGTATGGTTGGTGTATGGTGTGGTATGGTATGGTTGGTATGGTTGTTGTGGTATGGTTGGTGTGGTATGGTTGGTGTGGTATGGTTGGTGTATGGTGTGGTATGGTATGGTTGGTATGGTATGGTTGTTGTGGTATGGTTGTTGTGGTATGGTTGGTGTGGTATGGTTGGTGTGGTATGGTTGGTGTGGTATGGTTGTTGCGGTATGGTTGGTGCGGTATGGTTGTTGTGGTATGGTTGTTGTGGTATGGTTGTTGTGGTATGGTTGGTGTGGTATGGTTGTTGCGGAGTCAATCACCACCTTCCGGAGACACCTGAAACCCCACCTCTTTAAGGAATACCTAGGATAGGATAAGTAATCCTTCTCAGCCCCCCTTAAAATATTTAGATGCACTATTGTAAAGTGGCTGTTCTACTGGATGTCATAAGGTGAATGCACCAATTTGTAAGTCGCTCTGGATAAGAGCGTCTGCTAAATGACTTAAATGTAAATGTAAATGTTGTGGTATGGTTGGTGTGGTATGGTTGTTGTGGTATAGTTTTTGTGGTACGGTTGGTGTGGTATAGTTGTTGTGGTACGGTTGGTGTGGTATAGTTGTTGTGGTACGGTTGGTATGGTGTGGTATGGTATGGTTGGTGTATGGTATAGTTGTTGTGGTATGGTGTGGTTGGTATGGTTGTTGTGGTATGGTTGGTGTGGTATGGTATGGTTGGTATAGTTGGTGTGGTATGGTATAGTTGGTGTGGTATGGTATGGTTGGTATGGTTGGTGTGGTATGGTATGGTTGGTGTGGTATGGTATGGTTGGTATGGTTGGTGTGGTATGGTTGGTGTGGTATGGTATGTTGTGGTATGGTTGGTGTGGTATGGTTGGTATGGTTGGTGTGGTATGGTTGGTGTGGTGTGGTATGGTTGGTGTGGTATGGTTGGTATGGTTGTTGTGGTATGGTTGGTGTGGTATGGTTGGTGTATGGTATGGTTGGTGTATGGTATGGTTGGTATAGTATGGTGTGGTTGGTATGGTTGTTGTGGTATGGTATGGTTGGTGTGGTATGGTATGGTTGTTGTGGTATGGTATGGTTGTTGTGGTATAGTTGTTGTGGTATGGTTGTTGTGGTATGGTTGTTGTTGTGGTATAGTTGGTATGGTATGGTTGTTGTGGTATAGTTGGTATGGTATGGTATGGTTGTTGTGGTATGGTTGTTGTGGTATGGTATGGTTGGTGTGGTATGGTTGGTATGGTTGTTGTGGTATGGTTGTTGTGGTATGGTTGTTGTGGTATGGTTGTTGTGGTATGGTTGTTGTGGTATGGTTGTTGTGGTATGGTTGTTGTGGTATGGTTGTTGTGGTATGGTTGTTGTGGTATGGTTGTTGTGGTATGGTTGTTGTGGTATGGTTGTTGTGGTATAGTTGTTGTGGTATGGTTGTTGTGGTTGTTTCTATGTTTGGAGCCTACCTTCCCATGGACGTTGAAGTTGGGGTCTCGAGGGGCCTTGAGGTCCTTGAAGCGGTCCTGGTACTGCGGGGCGGGGGTCCAGGGGGCGTGGGGGGCGGGGGTCGAAACCATCATGAAAAACGGACGGTAGTTAGACTTATACTGGAGGAAGTCTAGAGACATGTTGGTCTGGAGAGGACAGAGACAGAGGTAGTTAGACTGGAGGAAGTCTAGAGAGGACAGAGACAGAGGTAGTTAGACAGGATATTCTGTGTCCTTCAGTAGGACGACTAACAGATCTTCTTACCAGTACGTCTGTCAGGTAGTCTTCACTGTAGTTCCCTCCATGCTTCTTAGGCTTCCCATTCACAGACAGTGTGTAGTTGTAGTACCGAGAGTTCCTCTCCTGAATAGAACACAGACAGTGTAGAACCGAGAGTTCCTCTCCTGAATAGAACACAGACAGTGTAGAACCTAGAGTTCCTCTCCTGAATAGAACACAGACAGTGTAGTACCGAGAGTTCCTCTCCTGAATAGAACACAGACAGTGTAGTACCGAGAGTTCCTCTCCTGAATAGAACACAGACAGTGTAGTACCTAGAGTTCCTCTCCTGAATAGAACACAGACAGTGTAGGTCCTAGAGTTCCTCTCCTGAATAGAACACAGACAGTGTAGTACCTAGAGTTCCTCTCCTGAATAGAACACAGACAGTGTAGAACCTAGAGTTCCTCTCCTGAATAGAACACAGACAGTGTAGTACCTAGAGTTCCTCTCCTGAATAGAACACAGACAGTGTAGTACCTAGAGTTCCTCTCCTGAATAGAACACAGACAGTGTAGGTCCTAGAGTTCCTCTCCTGAATAGAACACAGACAGTGTCGGTCCTAGAGTTCCTCTCCTGAATAGAACACAGACAGTGTAGTACCTAGAGTTCCTCTCCTGAATAGAACACAGACAGTGTAGGTCCTAGAGTTCCTCTCCTGAATAGAACACAGACAGTGTAGTACCGAGAGTTCCTCTCCTGAATAGAACACAGACAGTGTAGTACCTAGAGTTCCTCTCCTGAATAGAACACAGACAGTGTAGTACCTAGAGTTCCTCTCCTGAATAGAACACAGACAGTGTAGGTCCTAGAGTTCCTCTCCTGAATAGAACACAGACAGTGTCGGTCCTAGAGTTCCTCTCCTGAATAGAACACAGACAGTGTCGTACCTAGAGTTCCTCTCCTGAATAGAACACAGACAGTGTAGTACCTAGAGTTCCTCTCCTGAATAGAACACAGACAGTGTAGTACCTAGAGTTCCTCTCCTGAATAGAACACAGACAGTGTAGTACCTAGAGTTCCTCTCCTGAATAGAACACAGTGTAGTACCTAGAGTTCCTCTCCTGAATAGAACACAGACAGTGTAGTACCTAGAGTTCCTCTCCTGAATAGAACACAGTGTAGGTCCTAGAGTTCCTCTCCTGAATACAACACAGACAGTGTAGTACCTAGAGTTCCTCTCCTGAATAGAACACAGACAGTGTAGTACCTAGAGTTCCTCTCCTGAATAGAACACAGTGTAGTACCGAGAGTTCCTCTCCTGAATAGAACACAGTGTAGTACCGAGAGTTCCTCTCCTGAATAGAACACAGACAGTGTAGTACCTAGAGTTCCTCTCCTGAATAGAACACAGACAGTGTAGTACCTAGAGTTCCTCTCCTGAATAGAACACAGACAGTGTAGGTCCTAGAGTTCCTCTCCTGAATAGAACACAGACAGTGTAGTACCTAGAGTTCCTCTCCTGAATAGAACACAGACAGTGTAGTACCTAGAGTTCCTCTCCTGAATAGAACAGACAGTGTAGTACCGAGAGTTCCTCTCCTGAATAGAACACAGACAGTGTAGTACCGAGAGTTCCTCTCCTGAATAGAACACAGACAGTGTAGTACCGAGAGTTCCTCTCCTGAATAGAACAGACAGTGTAGTACCTAGAGTTCCTCTCCTGAATAGAACACAGACAGTGTAGTACCTAGAGTTCCTCTCCTGAATAGAACACAGACAGTGTAGGTCCTAGAGTTCCTCTCCTGAATAGAACACAGACAGTGTAGTACCTAGAGTTCCTCTCCTGAATAGAACACAGACAGTGTAGGTCCTAGAGGTCCTCTCCTGAATAGAACACAGACAGTGTAGTACCTAGAGTTCCTCTCCTGAATAGAACACAGTGTAGTACCTAGAGTTCCTCTCCTGAATAGAACACAGACAGTGTAGTACCTAGAGTTCCTCTCCTGAATAGAACAGACAGTGTAGTACCGAGAGTTCCTCTCCTGAATAGAACAGACAGTGTAGTACCTAGAGTTCCTCTCCTGAATAGAACAGACAGTGTAGTACCGAGAGTTCCTCTCCTGAATAGAACACAGACAGTGTGTAGTTGTAGTACCTAGAGTTCCTCTCCTGAATAGAACACAGACAGTGTAGTACCTAGAGTTCCTCTCCTGAATAGAACACAGACAGTGTAGTACCGAGAGTTCCTCTCCTGAATAGAACACAGACAGTGTAGGTCCTAGAGTTCCTCTCCTGAATAGAACACAGACAGTGTAGGTCCTAGAGGTCCTCTCCTGAATAAAACACAGACAGTGTAGGTCCTAGAGTTCCTCTCCTGAATAGAACACAGTGTAGTACCTAGAGTTCCTCTCCTGAATAGAACACAGTGTAGTACCTAGAGTTCCTCTCCTGAATAGAACACAGACAGTGTAGTACCTAGAGTTCCTCTCCTGAATAGAACACAGACAGTGTAGTACCTAGAGTTCCTCTCCTGAATAGAACACAGACAGTGTAGTACCTAGAGTTCCTCTCCTGAATAGAACACAGACAGTGTAGGTCCTAGAGTTCCTCTCCTGAATAGAACACAGACAGTGTAGGTCCTAGAGTTCCTCTCCTGAATAGAACACAGTGTAGTACCTAGAGTTCCTCTCCTGAATAGAACACAGACAGTGTAGTACCTAGAGTTCCTCTCCTGAATAGAACACAGACAGTGTAGTACCTAGAGTTCCTCTCCTGAATAGAACACAGACAGTGTAGTACCTAGAGTTCCTCTCCTGAATAGAACACAGACAGTGTAGTACCTAGAGTTCCTCTCCTGAATAGAACACAGACAGTGTGTAGTTGTAGTACCTAGAGTTCCTCTCCTGAATAGAACACAGACAGTGTAGTACCTAGAGTTCCTCTCCTGAATAGAACACAGACAGTGTAGTACCTAGAGTTCCTCTCCTGAATAGAACACAGACAGTGTAGTACCTAGAGTTCCTCTCCTGAATAGAACACAGACAGTGTAGGTCCTAGAGTTCCTCTCCTGAATAGAACACAGACAGTGTAGTACCTAGAGTTCCTCTCCTGAATAGAACACAGACAGTGTAGTACCTAGAGTTCCTCTCCTGAATAGAACACAGACAGTGTAGTACCTAGAGTTCCTCTCCTGAATAGAACACAGACAGTGTAGTACCTAGAGTTCCTCTCCTGAATAGAACACAGACAGTGTAGGTCCTAGAGTTCCTCTCCTGAATAGAACACAGACAGTGTAGTACCTAGAGTTCCTCTCCTGAATAGAACAGACAGTGTAGTACCGAGAGTTCCTCTCCTGAATAGAACACAGACAGTGTAGGTCCTAGAGTTCCTTTCCTGAATAGAACACAGACAGTGTAGGTCCTAGAGTTCCTTTCCTGAATAGAACACAGACAGTGTAGGTCCTAGAGTTCCTCTCCTGAATAGAACACAGACAGTGTAGTACCTAGAGTTCCTCTCCTGAATAGAACACAGACAGTGTAGTACCTAGAGTTCCTCTCCTGAATAGAACACAGACAGTGTAGTACCTAGAGTTCCTCTCCTGAATAGAACACAGACAGTGTAGTACCTAGAGTTCCTCTCTTGAATAGAACACAGACAGTTGACTGTCGTGTTTCTAGATTCAGTAGACTACAGAGGAGATAAAGTTGACTGTCGTGTTTCTGCCGGGACATTCTCAACTTTCTCCTGATCCTGACCTTTAGTGACCTCTAACCTCAAGTTACCCTTGCAGATATAGTAAACAAAGTATGTCAACAATCTTTGATTGATGTGATTTTCCTTCCCAGAGGAAGAACCAGGCCAGGGGGAGCAGCAGACGCAGCACCGTTGATTAATGATTGAGTCAGGAATACGTCTCTGGGGGTCAAAGTGGACCATTAGATTAGACTCACTAGACTGCTGAGGTGACATGTTGTTCTCACCAGAGTCTAGACTGATGTTTGTGACGTTAGTAATATGGTGTATAAATGTAGTCTCACCAGTCCGACCCAGTAGTCCCATCCCAGAGGAACGTGCTCCACTCCTCCTGCATCTGGGTTCCCATACTGAAACAGAGACAGTTCCCATACTGAAACAGAGACAGTTCCCATACTGAAACAGAGACAGTTTCCATACTGAGACAGAGACAGTTCCCATACTGAGACAGAGACAGTTCCCATACTGAGACAGAGTCAGTTCCCATACTGAGACAGAGTCAGTTCCCATACTGAGACAGAGTCAGTTCCCATACTGAGACAGAGACAGTTCCCATACTGAGACAGAGACAGTTCCCATACTGAGACAGAGACAGTTCCCATACTGAAACAGAGACAGAACGAGAGTCAGTTTCCATACTGAGACAGAGACAGAGACAGAAGGAGAGTGAGTTTCCATACTGAGACAGAGACAGAGACAGTTCCCATACTGAGACAGAGACAGTTTCCATACTGAGACAGAGTCAGTTTCCATACTGAAACAGAGTCAGTTTCCATACTGAAACAGAGACAGTTCCCATACTGAGACAGAGACAGTTCCCATACTGAGACAGAGACAGTTCCCATACTGAAACAGAGACAGTTCCCATACTGAAACAGAGACAGTTCCCATACTGAAACAGAGACAGTTCCCATACTGAGACAGAGACAGTTCCCATACTGAGACAGAGACAGTTCCCATACTGAGACAGAGACAGTTTCCATACTGAGACAGAGACAGTTTCCATACTGAGACAGAGACAGTTTCCATACTGAGACAGAGACAGTTCCCATACTGAGACAGAGACAGTTTCCATACTGAAACAGAGACAGTTCCCATACTGAAACAGAGACAGTTCCCATACTGAAACAGAGACAGTTCCCATACTGAAACAGAGACAGTTCCCATACTGAAACAGAGACAGTTTCCATACTGAAACAGAGACAGTTCCCATACTGAAACAGAGACAGTTTCCATACTGAGACAGAGACAGTTCCCATACTGAAACAGAGACAGTTCCCATACTGAGACAGAGACAGTTCCCATACTGAAACAGAGACAGTTCCCATACTGAGACAGAGACAGTTTCCATACTGAGACAGAGACAGTTCCCATACTGAGACAGAGACAGTTCCCATACTGAGACAGAGACAGTTTCCATACTGAGACAGAGACAGTTTCCATACTGAGACAGAGACAGTTTCCATACTGAGACAGAGACAGTTTCCATACTGAGACAGAGACAGTTTCCATACTGAGACAGAGACAGTTTCCATACTGAGACAGAGACAGTTTCCATACTGAGACAGAGACAGTTTCCATACTGAAACAGAGACAGTTTCCATACTGAGACAGAGACAGTTTCCATACTGAAACAGAGACAGAACGAGAGTCAGTTCCCATACTGAGACAGAGACAGAGACAGAACGAGAGTCAGTTTCCATACTGAGACAGAGACAGTTTCCATACTAAATCCCATGTATAGCCAGTTTCCATACTAAACCACATGTATAGCCAGTTTCCATACTAAACCACATGTATAGCCAGTTTCCATACTAAACCACATGTATAGCCAGTTTCCATACTAAACCACATGTATAGCCAGTTTCCATACTAAACCACATGTATAGCCAGTTTCCATACTAAACCACATGTATAGCCAGTTTCCATACTAAACCACATGTATAGCCAGTTTCCATACTAAACCACATGTATAGCCAGTTTCCATACTAAACCACATGTATAGCCAGTTTCCATACTAAACCACATGTATAGCCAGTTTCCATACTAAACCACATGTATAGCCAGTTTCCATACTGAGACAGAGACAGTTCCCATACTGAGACAGAGTCAGTTCCCATACTGAGACAGAGTCAGTTCCCATACTGAGACAGAGTCAGTTCCCATACTGAGACAGAGTCAGTTCCCATACTGAGACAGAGACAGTTCCCATACTGAGACAGAGACAGTTCCCATACTGAGACAGAGACAGTTCCCATACTGAAACAGAGACAGAACGAGAGTCAGTTTCCATACTGAGACAGAGACAGAGACAGAAGGAGAGTGAGTTTCCATACTGAGACAGAGACAGAGACAGTTCCCATACTGAGACAGAGACAGTTTCCATACTGAGACAGAGTCAGTTTCCATACTGAAACAGAGTCAGTTTCCATACTGAAACAGAGACAGTTCCCATACTGAGACAGAGACAGTTCCCATACTGAGACAGAGACAGTTCCCATACTGAGACAGAGACAGTTTCCATACTGAAACAGAGACAGTTCCCATACTGAAACAGAGACAGTTCCCATACTGAAACAGAGACAGTTCCCATACTGAAACAGAGACAGTTTCCAATACTGAAACAGAGACAGTTTCCATACTGAGACAGAGACAGTTCCCATACTGAAACAGAGACAGTTCCCATACTGAAACAGAGACAGTTCCCATACTGAAACAGAGACAGTTCCCATACTGAGACAGAGACAGTTTCCATACTGAGACAGAGACAGTTCCCATACTGAGACAGAGACAGTTTCCATACTGAGACAGAGACAGTTTCCATACTGACAGAGACAGTTTCCATACTGAGACAGAGACAGTTTCCATACTGAGACAGAGACAGTTTCCATACTGAGACAGAGACAGTTTCCATACTGAGACAGAGACAGTTTCCATACTGAGACAGAGACAGTTTCCATACTGAAACAGAGACAGTTTCCATACTGAGACAGAGACAGTTTCCATACTGAAACAGAGACAGAACGAGAGTCAGTTTCCATACTGAGACAGAGACAGTTTCCATACTAAATCCCATGTATAGCCAGTTTCCATACTAAACCACATGTATAGCCAGTTTCCATACTAAACCACATGTATAGCCAGTTTCCATACTAAATCCCATGTATAGCCAGTTTCCATACTAAACCACATGTATAGCCAGTTTCCATACTAAACCACATGTATAGCCAGTTTCCATACTAAACCACATGTATAGCCAGTTTCCATACTAAACCACATGTATAGCCAGTTTCCATACTAAACCACATGTATAGCCAGTTTCCATACTAAACCACATGTATAGCCAGTTTCCATACTAAACCACATGTATAGCCAGTTTCCATACTAAACCACATGTATAGCCAGTTTCCATACTAAATCACATGTATAGCCAGTTTCCATACTGAACCACATGTATAGCCAGTTTCCATACTAAACCACATGTATAGCCAGTTTCCATACTAAATCCCATGTATAGCCAGTTTCCATACTGAACCACATGTATAGCCAGTTTCCATACTAAATCACATGTATAGCCAGTTTCCATACTAAACCACATGTATAGCCAGTTTCCATACTAAACCACATGTATAGCCAGTTTCCATACTAAATCCCATGTATAGCCAGTTTCCATACTGAACCACATTTATAGCCAGTTTCCATACTAAATCACATGTATAGCCAGTTTCCATACTAAACCACATGTATAGCCAGTTTCCATACTAAACCACATGTATAGCCAGTTTCCATACTAAATCCCATGTATAGCCAGTTTCCATACTGAACCACATGTATAGCCAGTTTCCATACTAAATCCCATGTATAGCCAGTTTCCATACTGAACCACATGTATAGCCAGTTTCCATACTAAACCCCATGTATAGCCAGTTTCCATACTGAACCACATGTATAGCCAGTTTCCATACTAAATCCCATGTATAGCCAGTTTCCATACTGAACCACATGTATAGCCAGTTTCCATACTAAACCCCATGTATAGCCAGTTTCCATACTAAACCACATGTATAGCCAGTTTCCATACTAAACCACATGTATAGCCAGTTTCCATACTAAACCACATGTATAGCCAGTTTCCATACTAAACCACATGTATAGCCAGTTTCCATACTAAATCCCATGTATAGCCAGTTTCCATACTGAACCACATGTATAGCCAGTTTCCATACTAAATCCCATGTATAGCCAGTTTCCATACTGAACCACATGTATAGCCAGTTTCCATACTAAATCCCATGTATAGCCAGTTTCCATACTGAACCACATGTATAGCCAGTTTCCATACTAAATCACATGTATAGCCAGTTTCCATACTAAACCACATGTATAGCCAGTTTCCATACTAAATCACATGTATAGCCAGTTTCCATACTGAACCACATGTATAGCCAGTTTCCATACTAAACCACATGTATAGCCAGTTTCCATACTAAACCACATGTATAGCCAGTTTCCATACTAAATCACATGTATAGCCAGTTTCCATACTGAACCACATGTATAGCCAGTTTCCATACTGAACCACATGTATAGCCAGTTTCCATACTAAATCCCATGTATAGCCAGTTTCCATACTGAACCACATGTATAGCCAGTTTCCATACTAAATCCCATGTATAGCCAGTTTCCATACTGAACCACATGTATAGCCAGTTTCCATACTAAATCCCATGTATAGCCAGTTTCCATACTAAATCACATGTATAGCCAGTTTCCATACTAAATCCCATGTATAGCCAGTTTCCATACTGAACCACATTTATAGCCAGTTTCCATACTAAATCCCATGTATAGCCAGTTTCCATACTAAATCCCATGTATAGCCAGTTTCCATACTAAATCCCATGTATAGCCAGTTTCCATACTAAACCACATGTATAGCCAGTTTCCATACTAAACCACATGTATAGCCAGTTTCCATACTAAACCACATGTATAGCCAGTTTCCATACTAAACCACATGTATAGCCAGTTTCCATACTAAACCACATGTATAGCCAGTTTCCATACTAAATCCCATGTATAGCCAGTTTCCATACTGAACCACATGTATAGCCAGTTTCCATACTAAACCACATGTATAGCCAGTTTCCATACTAAACCACATGTATAGCCAGTTTCCATACTAAACCACATGTATAGCCAGTTTCCATACTAAATCCCTTGTATAGCCAGTTTCCATACTGAACCACATGTATAGCCAGTTTCCATACTAAACCACATGTATAGCCAGTTTCCATACTAAACCACATGTATAGCCAGTTTCCATACTAAACCACATGTATAGCCAGTTTCCATACTAAACCACATGTATAGCCAGTTTCCATACTAAACCACATGTATAGCCAGTTTCCATACTAAATCCCATGTATAGCCAGTTTCCATACTAAATCACATGTATAGCCAGTTTCCATACTAAATCCCATGTATAGCCAGTTTCCATACTGAACCACATGTATAGCCAGTTTCCATACTAAACCACATGTATAGCCAGTTTCCATACTAAACCACATGTATAGCCAGTTTCCATACTAAACCACATGTATAGCCAGTTTCCATACTAAATCCCATGTATAGCCAGTTTCCATACTGAACCACATGTATAGCCAGTTTCCATACTAAATCCCATGTATAGCCAGTTTCCATACTGAACCACATGTATAGCCAGTTTCCATACTAAATCCCATGTATAGCCAGTTTCCATACTAAACCACATGTATAGCCAGTTTCCATACTAAACCACATGTATAGCCAGTTTCCATACTAAATCCCATGTATAGCCAGTTTCCATACTGAACCACATGTATAGCCAGTTTCCATACTAAATCCCATGTATAGCCAGTTTCCATACTGAACCACATGTATAGCCAGTTTCCATACTAAATCCCATGTATAGCCAGTTTCCATACTGAACCACATGTATAGCCAGTTTCCATACTAAATCCCATGTATAGCCAGTTTCCATACTAAATCACATGTATAGCCAGTTTCCATACTAAATCACATGTATAGCCAGTTTCCATACTGAACCACATGTATAGCCAGTTTCCATACTAAACCACATGTATAGCCAGTTTCCATACTAAACCACATGTATAGCCAGTTTCCATACTAAATCACATGTATAGCCAGTTTCCATACTGAACCACATGTATAGCCAGTTTCCATACTAAATCCCATGTATAGCCAGTTTCCATACTGAACCACATGTATAGCCAGTTTCCATACTAAATCCCATGTATAGCCAGTTTCCATACTGAACCACATGTATAGCCAGTTTCCATACTAAATCCCATGTATAGCCAGTTTCCATACTAAATCACATGTATAGCCAGTTTCCATACTAAATCCCATGTATAGCCAGTTTCCATACTGAACCACATTTATAGCCCGTTTCCATACTAAATCCCATGTATAGCCAGTTTCCATACTAAATCCCATGTATAGCCAGTTTCCATACTAAATCCCATGTATAGCCAGTTTCCATACTAAACCACATGTATAGCCAGTTTCCATACTAAACCACATGTATAGCCAGTTTCCATACTAAACCACATGTATAGCCAGTTTCCATACTAAACCACATGTATAGCCAGTTTCCATACTAAACCACATGTATAGCCAGTTTCCATACTAAACCACATGTATAGCCAGTTTCCATACTGAACCACATGTATAGCCAGTTTCCATACTAAACCACATGTATAGCCAGTTTCCATACTAAACCACATGTATAGCCAGTTTCCATACTAAACCACATGTATAGCCAGTTTCCATACTAAACCACATGTATAGCCAGTTTCCATACTAAATCCCTTGTATAGCCAGTTTCCATACTGAACCACATGTATAGCCAGTTTCCATACTAAACCACATGTATAGCCAGTTTCCATACTAAACCACATGTATAGCCAGTTTCCATACTAAACCACATGTATAGCCAGTTTCCATACTAAACCACATGTATAGCCAGTTTCCATACTAAACCACATGTATAGCCAGTTTCCATACTAAACCACATGTATAGCCAGTTTCCATACTAAATCCCATGTATAGCCAGTTTCCATACTAAATCACATGTATAGCCAGTTTCCATACTAAATCCCATGTATAGCCAGTTTCCATACTGAACCACATGTATAGCCAGTTTCCATACTAAACCACATGTATAGCCAGTTTCCATACTGAACCACATGTATAGCCAGTTTCCATACTGAACCACATGTATAGCCAGTTTCCATACTAAATCCCATGTATAGCCAGTTTCCATACTGAACCACATGTATAGCCAGTTTCCATACTAAATCCCATGTATAGCCAGTTTCCATACTGAACCACATGTATAGCCAGTTTCCATACTAAATCCCATGTATAGCCAGTTTCCATACTAAATCACATGTATAGCCAGTTTCCATACTAAATCACATGTATAGCCAGTTTCCATACTGAACCACATGTATAGCCAGTTTCCATACTAAACCACATGTATAGCCAGTTTCCATACTAAACCACATGTATAGCCAGTTTCCATACTAAATCCCATGTATAGCCAGTTTCCATACTGAACCACATGTATAGCCAGTTTCCATACTAAATCCCATGTATAGCCAGTTTCCATACTGAACCACATGTATAGCCAGTTTCCATACTAAATCCCATGTATAGCCAGTTTCCATACTAAATCACATGTATAGCCAGTTTCCATACTAAATCACATGTATAGCCAGTTTCCATACTGAACCACATGTATAGCCAGTTTCCATACTAAACCACATGTATAGCCAGTTTCCATACTAAATCCCATGTATAGCCAGTTTCCATACTGAACCACATGTATAGCCAGTTTCCATACTGAACCACATGTATAGCCAGTTTCCATACTGAACCACATGTATAGCCAGTTTCCATACTAAATCCCATGTATAGCCAGTTTCCATACTAAATCCCATGTATAGCCAGTTTCCATATTAAACCACATGTATAGCCAGTTTCCATACTAAACCACATGTATAGCCAGCCAGTTTCCATACTAAACCACATGTATAGCCAGCCAGTTTCCATACTAAACCACATGTATAGCCAGCCAGTTTCCATACTAAACCACATGTATAGCCAGCCAGTTTCCATACTAAACCACATGTATAGCCAGTTTCCATACTAAACCACATGTATAGCCAGTTTCCATACTAAACCCCATGTATAGCCAGTTTCCATACTAAACCACATGTATAGCCAGTTTCCATACTAAACCACATGTATAGCCAGTTTCCATACTAAACCACATGTATAGCCAGTTTCCATACTAAACCACATGTATAGCCAGTTTCCATACTAAACCACATGTATAGCCAGTTTCCATACTAAACCACATGTATAGCCAGTTTCCATACTAAATCCCATGTATAGCCAGTTTCCATACTGAACCACATGTATAGCCAGTTTCCATACTAAATCCCATGTATAGCCAGTTTCCATACTGAACCACATGTATAGCCAGTTTCCATACTAAATCCCATGTATAGCCAGTTTCCATACTGAACCACATGTATAGCCAGTTTCCATACTAAATCCCATGTATAGCCAGTTTCCATACTAAATCACATGTATAGCCAGTTTCCATACTAAATCCCATGTATAGCCAGTTTCCATACTGAACCACATGTATAGCCAGTTTCCATACTAAATCCCATGTATAGCCAGTTTCCATACTGAACCACATGTATAGCCAGTTTCCATACTAAACCACATGTATAGCCAGTTTCCATACTAAACCACATGTATAGCCAGTTTCCATACTAAACCACATGTATAGCCAGTTTCCATACTAAATCCCATGTATAGCCAGTTTCCATACTAAATCCCATGTATAGCCAGTTTCCATACTAAATCCCATGTATAGCCAGTTTCCATACTAAACCACATGTATAGCCAGCCAGTTTCCATACTAAACCACATGTATAGCCAGTTTCCATACTAAACCACATGTATAGCCAGTTTCCATACTAAACCACATGTAAAGCCAGTTTCCATACTAAACCACATGTATAGCCAGTTTCCATACTGAACCACATGTATAGCCAGTTTCCATACTAAACCACATGTATAGCCAGTTTCCATACTAAACCACATGTATAGCCAGTTTCCATACTAAACCACATGTATAGCCAGTTTCCATACTAAACCACATGTATAGCCAGTTTCCATACTGAACCACATGTATAGCCAGTTTCCATACTGAACCACATGTATAGCCAGTTTCCATACTAAATCCCATGTATAGCCAGTTTCCATATTAAACCACATGTATAGCCAGTTTCCATACTAAACCACATGTATAGCCAGCCAGTTTCCATACTAAACCACATGTATAGCCAGCCAGTTTCCATACTAAACCACATGTATAGCCAGCCAGTTTCCATACTAAACCACATGTATAGCCAGCCAGTTTCCATACTAAACCACATGTATAGCCAGCCAGTTTCCATACTAAACCCATGTATAGCCAGTTTCCATACTAAACCACATGTATAGCCAGTTTCCATACTAAACCCCATGTATAGCCAGTTTCCATACTAAACCCCATGTATAGCCAGTTTCCATACTAAACCACATGTATAGCCAGTTTCCATACTAAACCACATGTATAGCCAGTTTCCATACTAAATCACATGTATAGCCAGTTTCCATACTAAACCACATGTATAGCCAGCCAGTTTCCATACTAAACCACATGTATAGCCAGTTTCCATACTAAATCCCATGTATAGCCAGTTTCCATACTAAATCCCATGTATAGCCAGTTTCCATACTAAATCCCATGTATAGCCAGTTTCCATACTGAACCACATGTATAGCCAGTTTCCATACTGAACCACATGTATAGCCAGTTTCCATACTGAACCACATGTATAGCCAGTTTCCATACTAAATCCCATGTATAGCCAGTTTCCATACTAAATCCCATGTATAGCCAGTTTCCATATTAAACCACATGTATAGCCAGCCAGTTTCCATACTAAACCACATGTATAGCCAGCCAGTTTCCATACTAAACCACATGTATAGCCAGCCAGTTTCCATACTAAACCACATGTATAGCCAGCCAGTTTCCATACTAAACCACATGTATAGCCAGCCAGTTTCCATACTAAACCACATGTATAGCCAGCCAGTTTCCATACTAAACCACATGTATAGCCAGCCAGTTTCCATACTAAACCACATGTATAGCCAGTTTCCATACTAAACCACATGTATAGCCAGTTTCCATACTAAACCCCATGTATAGCCAGTTTCCATACTAAACCACATGTATAGCCAGTTTCCATACTAAACCACATGTATAGCCAGTTTCCATACTAAACCACATGTATAGCCAGTTTCCATACTAAACCACATGTATAGCCAGTTTCCATACTAAACCACATGTATAGCCAGTTTCATACTAAACCACATGTATAGCCAGTTTCCATACTAAATCCCATGTATAGCCAGTTTCCATACTGAACCACATGTATAGCCAGTTTCCATACTAAATCCCATGTATAGCCAGTTTCCATACTGAACCACATGTATAGCCAGTTTCCATACTAAATCCCATGTATAGCCAGTTTCCATACTGAACCACATGTATAGCCAGTTTCCATACTAAATCCCATGTATAGCCAGTTTCCATACTAAATCACATGTATAGCCAGTTTCCATACTAAATCCCATGTATAGCCAGTTTCCATACTGAACCACATGTATAGCCAGTTTCCATACTAAATCCCATGTATAGCCAGTTTCCATACTGAACCACATGTATAGCCAGTTTCCATACTAAACCACATGTATAGCCAGTTTCCATACTAAACCACATGTATAGCCAGTTTCCATACTAAACCACATGTATAGCCAGTTTCCATACTAAATCCCATGTATAGCCAGTTTCCATACTAAATCCCATGTATAGCCAGTTTCCATACTAAATCCCATGTATAGCCAGTTTCCATACTAAATCCCATGTATAGCCAGTTTCCATACTGAACCACATGTATAGCCAGTTTCCATACTGAACCACATGTATAGCCAGTTTCCATACTGAACCACATGTATAGCCAGTTTCCATACTAAATCCCATGTATAGCCAGTTTCCATACTAAATCCCATGTATAGCCAGTTTCCATATTAAACCACATGTATAGCCAGTTTCCATACTAAACCACATGTATAGCCAGCCAGTTTCCATACTAAACCACATGTATAGCCAGCCAGTTTCCATACTAAACCACATGTATAGCCAGCCAGTTTCCATACTAAACCACATGTATAGCCAGCCAGTTTCCATACTAAACCACATGTATAGCCAGTTTCCATACTAAACCACATGTATAGCCAGTTTCCATACTAAACCCCATGTATAGCCAGTTTCCATACTAAACCACATGTATAGCCAGTTTCCATACTAAACCACATGTATAGCCAGTTTCCATACTAAACCACATGTATAGCCAGTTTCCATACTAAACCCCATGTATAGCCAGTTTCCATACTAAACCACATGTATAGCCAGTTTCCATACTAAATCACATGTATAGCCAGTTTCCATACTAAATCACATGTATAGCCAGTTTCCATACTAAACCACATGTATAGCCAGCCAGTTTCCATACTAAACCACATGTATAGCCAGCCAGTTTCCATACTAAACCACATGTATAGCCAGTTTCCATACTAAACCACATGTATAGCCAGTTTCCATACTAAATCCCATGTATAGCCAGTTTCCATACTGAACCACATGTATAGCCAGTTTCCATACTAAACCACATGTATAGCCAGTTTCCATACTAAACCACATGTATAGCCAGTTTCCATACTAAACCACATGTATAGCCAGTTTCCATACTAAATCCCTTGTATAGCCAGTTTCCATACTGAACCACATGTATAGCCAGTTTCCATACTAAACCACATGTATAGCCAGTTTCCATACTAAACCACATGTATAGCCAGTTTCCATACTAAACCACATGTATAGCCAGTTTCCATACTAAACCACATGTATAGCCAGTTTCCATACTAAACCACATGTATAGCCAGTTTCCATACTAAATCCCATGTATAGCCAGTTTCCATACTAAATCACATGTATAGCCAGTTTCCATACTAAATCCCATGTATAGCCAGTTTCCATACTGAACCACATGTATAGCCAGTTTCCATACTAAACCACATGTATAGCCAGTTTCCATACTAAACCACATGTATAGCCAGTTTCCATACTAAACCACATGTATAGCCAGTTTCCATACTAAATCCCATGTATAGCCAGTTTCCATACTGAACCACATGTATAGCCAGTTTCCATACTAAATCCCATGTATAGCCAGTTTCCATACTGAACCACATGTATAGCCAGTTTCCATACTAAATCCCATGTATAGCCAGTTTCCATACTGAACCACATGTATAGCCAGTTTCCATACTAAATCCCATGTATAGCCAGTTTCCATACTGAACCACATGTATAGCCAGTTTCCATACTAAATCCCATGTATAGCCAGTTTCCATACTAAATCACATGTATAGCCAGTTTCCATACTAAATCACATGTATAGCCAGTTTCCATACTGAACCACATGTATAGCCAGTTTCCATACTAAACCACATGTATAGCCAGTTTCCATACTAAACCACATGTATAGCCAGTTTCCATACTAAATCCCATGTATAGCCAGTTTCCATACTGAACCACATGTATAGCCAGTTTCCATACTAAATCCCATGTATAGCCAGTTTCCATACTGAACCACATGTATAGCCAGTTTCCATACTAAATCCCATGTATAGCCAGTTTCCATATTAAACCACATGTATAGCCAGCCAGTTTCCATACTAAACCACATGTATAGCCAGCCAGTTTCCATACTAAACCACATGTATAGCCAGCCAGTTTCCATACTAAACCACATGTATAGCCAGCCAGTTTCCATACTAAACCACATGTATAGCCAGCCAGTTTCCATACTAAACCACATGTATAGCCAGTTTCCATACTAAACCACATGTATAGCCAGTTTCCATACTAAACCACATGTATAGCCAGTTTCCATACTAAACCCCATGTATAGCCAGTTTCCATACTAAACCACATGTATAGCCAGTTTCCATACTAAATCACATGTATAGCCAGTTTCCATACTAAATCACATGTATAGCCAGTTTCCATACTAAACCACATGTATAGCCAGCCAGTTTCCATACTAAACCACATGTATAGCCAGCCAGTTTCCATACTAAACCACATGTATAGCCAGTTTCCATACTAAACCACATGTATAGCCAGTTTCCATACTAAATCCCATGTATAGCCAGTTTCCATACTGAACCACATGTATAGCCAGTTTCCATACTAAACCACATGTATAGCCAGTTTCCATACTAAACCACATGTATAGCCAGTTTCCATACTAAACCACATGTATAGCCAGTTTCCATACTAAATCCCTTGTATAGCCAGTTTCCATACTGAACCACATGTATAGCCAGTTTCCATACTAAACCACATGTATAGCCAGTTTCCATACTAAACCACATGTATAGCCAGTTTCCATACTAAACCACATGTATAGCCAGTTTCCATACTAAACCACATGTATAGCCAGTTTCCATACTAAACCACATGTATAGCCAGTTTCCATACTAAATCCCATGTATAGCCAGTTTCCATACTAAATCACATGTATAGCCAGTTTCCATACTAAATCCCATGTATAGCCAGTTTCCATACTGAACCACATGTATAGCCAGTTTCCATACTAAACCACATGTATAGCCAGTTTCCATACTAAACCACATGTATAGCCAGTTTCCATACTAAACCACATGTATAGCCAGTTTCCATACTAAATCCCATGTATAGCCAGTTTCCATACTGAACCACATGTATAGCCAGTTTCCATACTAAATCCCATGTATAGCCAGTTTCCATACTGAACCACATGTATAGCCAGTTTCCATACTAAATCCCATGTATAGCCAGTTTCCATACTAAATCCCATGTATAGCCAGTTTCCATACTAAACCACATGTATAGCCAGCCAGTTTCCATACTAAACCACATGTATAGCCAGCCAGTTTCCATACTAAACCACATGTATAGCCAGCCAGTTTCCATACTAAACCACATGTATAGCCAGCCAGTTTCCATACTAAACCACATGTATAGCCAGTTTCCATACTAAACCACATGTATAGCCAGTTTCCATACTAAACCCCATGTATAGCCAGTTTCCATACTAAACCACATGTATAGCCAGTTTCCATACTAAACCACATGTATAGCCAGTTTCCATACTAAACCACATGTATAGCCAGTTTCCATACTAAACCCCATGTATAGCCAGTTTCCATACTAAACCACATGTATAGCCAGTTTCCATACTAAATCACATGTATAGCCAGTTTCCATACTAAATCACATGTATAGCCAGTTTCCATACTAAACCACATGTATAGCCAGCCAGTTTCCATACTAAACCACATGTATAGCCAGCCAGTTTCCATACTAAACCACATGTATAGCCAGTTTCCATACTAAACCACATGTATAGCCAGTTTCCATACTAAATCCCATGTATAGCCAGTTTCCATACTGAACCACATGTATAGCCAGTTTCCATACTAAACCACATGTATAGCCAGTTTCCATACTAAACCACATGTATAGCCAGTTTCCATACTAAACCACATGTATAGCCAGTTTCCATACTAAATCCCTTGTATAGCCAGTTTCCATACTGAACCACATGTATAGCCAGTTTCCATACTAAACCACATGTATAGCCAGTTTCCATACTAAACCACATGTATAGCCAGTTTCCATACTAAACCACATGTATAGCCAGTTTCCATACTAAACCACATGTATAGCCAGTTTCCATACTAAACCACATGTATAGCCAGTTTCCATACTAAATCCCATGTATAGCCAGTTTCCATACTAAATCACATGTATAGCCAGTTTCCATACTAAATCACATGTATAGCCAGTTTCCATACTGAACCACATGTATAGCCAGTTTCCATACTAAACCACATGTATAGCCAGTTTCCATACTAAACCACATGTATAGCCAGTTTCCATACTAAACCACATGTATAGCCAGTTTCCATACTAAATCCCATGTATAGCCAGTTTCCATACTGAACCACATGTATAGCCAGTTTCCATACTAAATCCCATGTATAGCCAGTTTCCATACTGAACCACATGTATAGCCAGTTTCCATACTAAATCCCATGTATAGCCAGTTTCCATACTAAACCACATGTATAGCCAGTTTCCATACTAAATCCCATGTATAGCCAGTTTCCATACTAAACCACATGTATAGCCAGTTTCCATACTAAATCACATGTATAGCCAGTTTCCATACTAAACCACATGTATAGCCAGTTTCCATACTGAACCACATGTATAGCCAGTTTCCATACTAAACCACATGTATAGCCAGTTTCCATACTAAACCACATGTATAGCCAGTTTCCATACTAAATCCCATGTATAGCCAGTTTCCATACTGAACCACATGTATAGCCAGTTTCCATACTAAATCACATGTATAGCCAGTTTCCATACTGAACCACATGTATAGCCAGTTTCCATACTAAATCCCATGTATAGCCAGTTTCCATATTAAACCACATGTATAGCCAGCCAGTTTCCATACTAAACCACATGTATAGCCAGCCAGTTTCCATACTAAACCACATGTATAGCCAGCCAGTTTCCATACTAAACCACATGTATAGCCAGCCAGTTTCCATACTAAACCACATGTATAGCCAGCCAGTTTCCATACTAAACCACATGTATAGCCAGTTTCCATACTAAACCACATGTATAGCCAGTTTCCATACTAAACCACATGTATAGCCAGTTTCCATACTAAACCCCATGTATAGCCAGTTTCCATACTAAACCACATGTATAGCCAGTTTCCATACTAAATCACATGTATAGCCAGTTTCCATACTAAATCACATGTATAGCCAGTTTCCATACTAAACCACATGTATAGCCAGCCAGTTTCCATACTAAACCACATGTATAGCCAGCCAGTTTCCATACTAAACCACATGTATAGCCAGTTTCCATACTAAACCACATGTATAGCCAGTTTCCATACTAAATCCCATGTATAGCCAGTTTCCATACTGAACCACATGTATAGCCAGTTTCCATACTAAACCACATGTATAGCCAGTTTCCATACTAAACCACATGTATAGCCAGTTTCCATACTAAACCACATGTATAGCCAGTTTCCATACTAAATCCCTTGTATAGCCAGTTTCCATACTGAACCACATGTATAGCCAGTTTCCATACTAAACCACATGTATAGCCAGTTTCCATACTAAACCACATGTATAGCCAGTTTCCATACTAAACCACATGTATAGCCAGTTTCCATACTAAACCACATGTATAGCCAGTTTCCATACTAAACCACATGTATAGCCAGTTTCCATACTAAATCCCATGTATAGCCAGTTTCCATACTAAATCACATGTATAGCCAGTTTCCATACTAAATCCCATGTATAGCCAGTTTCCATACTCAACCACATGTATAGCCAGTTTCCATACTAAACCACATGTATAGCCAGTTTCCATACTAAACCACATGTATAGCCAGTTTCCATACTAAACCACATGTATAGCCAGTTTCCATACTAAATCCCATGTATAGCCAGTTTCCATACTGAACCACATGTATAGCCAGTTTCCATACTAAATCCCATGTATAGCCAGTTTCCATACTGAACCACATGTATAGCCAGTTTCCATACTAAATCCCATGTATAGCCAGTTTCCATACTGAACCACATGTATAGCCAGTTTCCATACTAAATCCCATGTATAGCCAGTTTCCATACTGAACCACATGTATAGCCAGTTTCCATACTAAATCCCATGTATAGCCAGTTTCCATACTAAATCACATGTATAGCCAGTTTCCATACTAAATCACATGTATAGCCAGTTTCCATACTGAACCACATGTATAGCCAGTTTCCATACTAAACCACATGTATAGCCAGTTTCCATACTAAACCACATGTATAGCCAGTTTCCATACTAAACCACATGTATAGCCAGTTTCCATACTAAACCACATGTATAGCCAGTTTCCATACTAAATCCCATGTATAGCCAGTTTCCATACTGAACCACATGTATAGCCAGTTTCCATACTAAATCCCATGTATAGCCAGTTTCCATACTAAATCACATGTATAGCCAGTTTCCATACTAAATCACATGTATAGCCAGTTTCCATACTGAACCACATGTATAGCCAGTTTCCATACTAAACCACATGTATAGCCAGTTTCCATACTAAACCACATGTATAGCCAGTTTCCATACTAAATCCCATGTATAGCCAGTTTCCATACTGAACCACATGTATAGCCAGTTTCCATACTAAATCCCATGTATAGCCAGTTTCCATACTGAACCACATGTATAGCCAGTTTCCATACTAAACCACATGTATAGCCAGTTTCCATACTAAACCACATGTATAGCCAGTTTCCATACTAAACCACATGTATAGCCAGTTTCCATACTAAATCCCATGTATAAGTTTCCATACTAAATCCCATGTATAGCCAGTTTCCATACTAAACCACATGTATAGCCAGTTTCCATACTAAACCACATGTATAGCCAGTTTCCATACTAAATCCCATGTATAGCCAGTTTCCATACTGAACCACATGTATAGCCAGTTTCCATACTAAATCCCATGTATAGCCAGTTTCCATACTGAACCCATGTATAGCCAGTTTCCATACTAAACCACATGTATAGCCAGTTTCCATACTAAACCACATGTATAGCCAGTTTCCATACTAAACCACATGTATAGCCAGTTTCCATACTAAATCCCATGTATAGCCAGTTTCCATACTGAACCACATGTATAGCCAGTTTCCATACTGAACCACATGTATAGCCAGTTTCCATACTGAACCACATGTATAGCCAGTTTCCATACTAAATCCCATGTATAGCCAGTTTCCATACTAAATCCCATGTATAGCCAGTTTCCATACTAAACCACATGTATAGCCAGCCAGTTTCCATACTAAACCACATGTATAGCCAGCCAGTTTCCATACTAAACCACATGTATAGCCAGCCAGTTTCCATACTAAACCACATGTATAGCCAGCCAGTTTCCATACTAAACCACATGTATAGCCAGCCAGTTTCCATACTAAACCACATGTATAGCCAGTTTCCATACTAAACCACATGTATAGCCAGTTTCCATACTAAACCACATGTATAGCCAGTTTCCATACTAAACCACATGTATAGCCAGTTTCCATACTAAACCACATGTATAGCCAGTTTCCATACTAAACCACATGTATAGCCAGTTTCCATACTAAACCACATGTATAGCCAGTTTCCATACTAAACCACATGTATAGCCAGTTTCCATACTAAATCCCATGTATAGCCAGTTTCCATACTGAACCACATGTATAGCCAGTTTCCATACTAAATCCCATGTATAGCCAGTTTCCATACTGAACCACATGTATAGCCAGTTTCCATACTAAATCCCATGTATAGCCAGTTTCCATACTGAACCACATGTATAGCCAGTTTCCATACTAAATCCCATGTATAGCCAGTTTCCATACTAAATCACATGTATAGCCAGTTTCCATACTAAATCCCATGTATAGCCAGTTTCCATACTGAACCACATGTATAGCCAGTTTCCATACTAAACCACATGTATAGCCAGTTTCCATACTAAACCACATGTATAGCCAGTTTCCATACTAAACCACATGTATAGCCAGTTTCCATACTAAATCCCATGTATAGCCAGTTTCCATACTAAATCCCATGTATAGCCAGTTTCCATACTAAATCCCATGTATAGCCAGTTTCCATACTGAACCACATGTATAGCCAGTTTCCATACTAAACCACATGTATAGCCAGTTTCCATACTGAACCACATGTATAGCCAGTTTCCATACTAAATCCCATGTATAGCCAGTTTCCATACTAAATCCCATGTATAGCCAGTTTCCATATTAAACCACATGTATAGCCAGCCAGTTTCCATACTAAACCACATGTATAGCCAGCCAGTTTCCATACTAAACCACATGTATAGCCAGCCAGTTTCCATACTAAACCACATGTATAGCCAGCCAGTTTCCATACTAAACCACATGTATAGCCAGCCAGTTTCCATACTAATCCACATGTATAGCCAGTTTCCATACTAAACCACATGTATAGCCAGTTTCCATACTAAACCCCATGTATAGCCAGTTTCCATACTAAACCACATGTATAGCCAGTTTCCATGCTAAACCACATGTATAGCCAGTTTCCATACTAAACCACATGTATAGCCAGTTTCCATACTAAACCACATGTATAGCCAGTTTCCATACTAAACCACATGTATAGCCAGTTTCCATACTAAATCCCATGTATAGCCAGTTTCCATACTAAACCACATGTATAGCCAGTTTCCATACTAAACCACATGTATAGCCAGTTTCCATACTAAACCACATGTATAGCCAGTTTCCATACTAAACCACATGTATAGCCAGTTTCCATACTAAATCCCATGTATAGCCAGTTTCCATACTAAACCCCATGTATAGCCAGTTTCCATACTAAATCACATGTATAGCCAGTTTCCATACTAAACCACATGTATAGCCAGCCAGTTTCCATACTAAACCACATGTATAGCCAGCCAGTTTCCATACTAAACCACATGTATAGCCAGCCAGTTTCCATACTAAACCACATGTATAGCCAGCCAGTTTCCATACTAAACCACATGTATAGCCAGTTTCCATACTAAATCACATGTATAGCCAGTTTCCATACTAAACCACATGTATAGCCAGTTTCCATACTAAACCACATGTATAGCCAGTTTCCATACTAAACCACATGTATAGCCAGTTTCCATACTAAATCACACGTATAGCCAGTTTCCATACTAAACCACATGTATAGCCAGTTTCCATACTAAATCACATGTATAGCCAGTTTCCATACTAAATCACATGTATAGCCAGCCAGTTTCCATACTAAACCACGTGTATAGGGTTAGGGTTTAGGAACAGACAGAGAGTTAGGGGTTAGGGTTAGGTTTAGGGTAAGGAACAGACAGAGTTAGGGTAAGGGTTGGGGTTAGGGTAAGGGTTGGGGTTAGGGTTGACCCAGTGGTTAGGGTTAGGAACAGACAGAGTTAGGGTTAGGGTTGACTCAGTGGTAAGGGTTAGGGTTAGGAACAGACAGAGAGTTAGGGTTAGGGTTGACTCAGTGGTAGAGTTGGGTGGTAGAGTTGGGTGGTAGAGTTGGGTGGTAGGGTTAGTGGTAGAGATGGGTGGTAGAGTTGGGTGGTAGAGATGGTGAGGTATATTTACCTGGTTGAGGTACTTCCCAGTGTAGAAGGTCTGGTAGCCAGCGTAGGGTTAGTGGTAGAGATGGGTGGTAGAGTTGGGTGGTAGAGTTGGGTGGTATGGTTGGGTGGTAGGGTGGTAGGGTTGGGTGGTAGAGTTGGGTGGTAGAGTTGGGTGGTAGGGTTAGGTGGTAGAGTTGGGTGGTAGGGTTGGGTGGTAGGGTTGGGTGGTAGGGTTGGGTGGTAGGGTTGGGTGGTAGGGTTGGGTGGTAGAGTTGGGTGGTAGAGTTGGGTGGTAGAGTTGGGTGGTAGAGTTCGGTGGTAGAGTTGGGTGGTAGAGATAGTGAGGTATATTTACCTGGTTGAGGTACTTCCCAGCGAAGAAGGTCTGGTAACCAGCGTAGGCCTGCAGTAGAGCAGGGAAGGTCTTGGGCTCCTGGGTCTTCTGCCAGGCCGTGCTGCTGCAGTTCCCCTCCAGAGTGTTGTTGATCACATGGTGGTTATGAGGATACTTTCCTGTTAGGATGCTGGCTCTGCTGGGACAGCACAGTGGGCTGGCTACAAACTGGGGTAACCACAACAACATACTCCCATCAGCATGTCTCCTGGTGCAGTGCAACTACACTCATTCATCTCCCGTCCTGCCCCTGAAACCCTCATCATGCATTCATCTCCCATCCTGCCCCTGAAACCCTCATCATGCATTCATCTCCCGTCCTGCCCCTGAAACCCTCATCATGCATTCATCTCCCATCCTGCCCCTGAAACCCTCATCATGCATTCATCTCCCGTCCTGCCCCTGAAACCCTCATCATGCATTCATCTCCCATCCTGCCCCTGAAACCCTCATCATGCATTCATCTCCTTCCAGAAGGAACCTGCAGGTAAGCATTTGGTTGGACGATGACCAGGATACTCACAGCGTTGGAGACCAACCCTAACCCCTAACCCTGAACAGGATACTCACCACGTTGGAGACCAACCCTAACCCCTAACCCTGAACAGGATACTCACCGCGTTGGAGACCAACCCTAACCCCTAACCCTGAACAGGATACTCACCGCGTTGGAGACCAACCCCAACCCCTAACCCCTAACCCTGAACAGGATACTCACCGCGTTGGAGACCAACCCCAACCCCTAATCCTGAACAGGATACTCACAGCGTTGGAGACCAACCCCTAACCCCTAACAGGATACTCACAGCGTTGGAGACCAACCCCTAACCCCTAACCCTGACCAGGATACTCACAGCATTGGAGACCAACCATAACCCCTAACCCTGAACAGGATACTCACAGCGTTGGAGACCAACCCTAACCCCTAACCCTGAACAGGATACTCACAGCATTGGAGACAAACCCCTAACCCCTAACCCCTAACCCTGAACAGGATACTCACAGCGTTGGAGACCAACCCTAACCCCTAACCCTGAACAGGATACTCACAGCGTTTGAGACCAACCCCTAACCCCTAACCCCTGACCAGGATACTAACAGCATTGGAGACCAACCCTAACCCCCAACCCCTAACCCTGAACAGGATACTCACAGCGTTGGAGACCAACCCTAACCCCTAACCCCCCCTAACCCTGAACAGGATACTCACAGCGTTGGAGACCAACCCCTAACCCCTAACCCTGACCAGGATACTCACAGCGTTGAGACCAACCCTAACCCCTAACAGGATACTCACAGTGTTGGAGACCAACCCCTAACCCCTAACCCTGAACAGGATACTCACAGCATTGGAGACCAACCCTAACCCCTAACCCTGAACAGGATACTCACAGCGTTTGAGACCAACCCCTAACCCCTAACCCTGAACAGGATACTCACAGCATTGGAGACCAACCCTAACCCCTAACCCTGAACAGGATACTCACAGCATTGGAGACCAACCCTAACCCCTAACCCCTAACCCTGAACAGGATACTCACAGCATTGGAGACCAACCCTAACCCTGAACAGGATACTCACAGCATTGGAGACCAACCCTAACCCCTAACCCCTAACCCTGACCAGGATACTCACAGCGTTGGAGACCAACCCTAACCCCTAACCCTGAACATGATACTCACAGCGTTGGAGACCAACCTAACCCCTAATCCTGACCAGGATGCTCACAGCGTTGGAGACCAACCCTAACCCCTAACCCTGACCAGGATACTCACCGCGTTGGAGACCAACCCTAACCCCTAACAGGATACTCACAGCATTGGAGACCAACCCTAACCCCTAACCCTGAACAGGATACTCACAGCGTTGGAGACCAACCCTAACCCCTAACCCCTAACCCTGAACAGGATACTCACAGCGTTGGAGACCAACCCTAACCCCTAATCCTGAACAGGATACTCACAGCGTTGGAGACCAACCCTAACCCCTAACCCTGAACAGGATACTCACAGCGTTGGAGACCAACCCTAACCCCTAATCCTGACCAGGATACTCACAGCGTTGGAGACCAACCCTAACCCCTAATCCTGACCAGGATACTCACAGCGTTGGAGACCAACCCTAACCCCTAACCCTGAACAGGATACTCACAGCGTTGGAGACCAACCCTAACCCCTAACCCTGAACAGGATACTCACAGCGTTGGAGACCAACCCTAACCCCTAATCCTGAACAGGATACTCACAGCGTTGGAGACCAACCCTAACCCCTAATCCTGACCAGGATACTCACAGCGTTGGAGACCAACCCTAACCCCTAACCCTGAACAGGATACTCACAGCGTTGGAGACCAACCCTAACCCCTAACCCTGAACAGGATACTCACAGCGTTGGAGACCAACCCTAACCCCCAACCCCTAACCCTGAACAGGATACTCACAGCGTTGGAGACCAACCCTAACCCCTAACCCCTAACCCCTAACCCTGACCAGGATACTCACAGCGTTGGAGACCAACCCTAACCCTGAACAGGATACTCACAGCATTGGAGACCAACCCTAACCCCTAACCCTGAACAGGATACTCACAGCGTTGGAGACCAACCCTAACCCCTAACCCTGAACAGGATACTCACAGCGTTGGAGACCAACCCTAACCCCTAACCCTGAACAGGATACTCACAGCGTTGGAGACCAACCCTAACCCCTAACCCCTAACCCTGACCAGGATACTCACAGCGTTGGAGACCAACCCTAACCCCTAACCCCTAACCCTGAACAGGATACTCACAGCGTTGGAGACCAACCCTAACCCCTAATCCTGAACAGGATACTCACAGCGTTGGAGACCAACCCCTAACCCTGAACAGGATACTCACAGCGTTGGAGACCAACCCTAACCCCTAATCCTGAACAGGATACTCACAGCGTTGGAGACCAACCCTAACCCCTAATCCTGACCAGGATACTCACAGCGTTGGAGACCAACCCTAACCCTGAACAGGATACTCACAGCGTTGGAGACCAACCCTAACCCCTAACCCCTAACCCTGAACAGGATACTCACAGCGTTGGAGACCAACCCTAACCCCTAATCCTGAACAGGATACTCACAGCGTTGGAGACCAACCCTAACCCCTAATCCTGAACAGGATACTCACCACGTTGGAGACCAACCCTAACCCCTAACCCCTAACCCCTGAACAGGATACTCACAGCGTTGGAGACCAACCCTAACCCCTAACCTTGAACAGGATACTCACAGCGTTGGAGACCAACCCCTAACCCCTAACCCTGAACAGGATACTCACAGCGTTGGGAGACCAACCCTAACCCCTAACCCCTAACCCTGAACAGGATACTCACAGCGTTGGGAGACCAACCCTAACCCCTAATCCTGAACAGGATACTCACCGCGTTGGAGACCAACCCTAACCTCTAACCCCTAACCCTGAACAGGATACTCACCGCGTTGGAGACCAACCCTAACCCCTAATCCTGAACAGGATACTCACAGCGTTGGAGACCAACCCTAACCCCTAATCCTGACCAGGATACTCACAGCGTTGGAGACCAACCCTAACCCCTAACCCCTGAACAGGATACTCACAGCGTTGGAGACCAACCCTAACCCCTAACCTTGAACAGGATACTCACAGCGTTGGAGACCAACCCTAACCCCTAACCCCTAACCCTGAACAGGATACTCACAGCGTTGGAGACCAACCCTAACCCCTAACCCCTAACCCCTAACCCTGAACAGGATACTCACAGCGTTGGAGACCAACCCTAACCCCTAACCCCTAATCCTGAACAGGATACTCACAGCGTTGGAGACCAACCCTAACCCCTAACCCCAACCCCTAACCCTGAACAGGATACTCACAGCGTTGGAGACCAACCCTAACCCCTAATCCTGACCAGGATACTCACAGCGTTGGAGACCAACCCCTAACCCCTAACCCCCAACCCCTAACCCTGAACAGGATACTCACAGCGTTGGAGACCAACCCTAACCCCTAACCCTGACCAGGATACTCACAGCGTTGGAGACCAACCCCTAACCCCTAACCCTGAACAGGATACTCACAGCGTTGGAGACCAACCCTAACCCCTAATCCTGAACAGGATACTCACAGCGTTGGAGACCAACCCTAACCCCTAATCCTGAACAGGATACTCACCACGTTGGAGACCAACCCCTAACCCCTAATCCTGAACAGGATACTCACAGCGTTGGAGACCAACCCTAACCCCTAATCCTGACCAGGATACTCACAGCGTTGGAGACCAACCCTAACCCCCAACCCCTAACCCTGAACAGGATACTCACAGCGTTGGTAAAGGTGATCCCTGCTTCACCAATCAGTTTCTTGGTCTTGTTCAGTGGGGTCTGAAGAAACACAATGTGGGTTTTAGAATGGATGTCCCATCCTGAAACCTCAGCTCACAGACACACCTGTTCCGGTAACTTATTTCACACGGATCTGTCATCAACATCTGGCGGTTCTTTACAATAATAACATCTGAAAAATGTACCTGGATTACAGCA
This sequence comes from Oncorhynchus keta, assembly GCF_023373465.1. Taxonomy (NCBI): domain Eukaryota; kingdom Metazoa; phylum Chordata; class Actinopteri; order Salmoniformes; family Salmonidae; genus Oncorhynchus; species Oncorhynchus keta. Next base: position 66,645 of record NW_026287984.1, read on the forward strand.
TCAAACAGCATCAAAAGATTCTCCTGGCCAGACTTCTAGTATACCTACTGAGCATACTGAACTAGTTCAGACTGGCTGCCAATTACCTTACATTTAAGTCATTTAGCAGGCGCTCTTATCCAGAGTGACTTACAAATTGGTGCATTCACCTTATGACATCCAGTGGAACAGCCACTTTACAATAGTGCATCTAAATCTTTTAGGGGGGTGAGAAGGATTACTTTATCCTATCCTAGGTATTCCTTAAAGAGGTGGGGTTTCAGGTGTCTCCGGAAGGTGGTGATTGACTCCGCTGTCCTGGACTGTTCTGCTAAATAATAAGGTGTGAATAGAACCTACTGAAAACATGTCTGCCTTGGGATTTAGGCTCGTTTAGAGAGGAGGAACTGATCACGGGTTTATGAAGGGCCCAGTCCAGGCCCGTCCCCCCGTCCATGTAAAATGGCATATATTATTATTATTATATATTATGTCTGCCTTGGGATTTAGGCTCGTTTAGAGAGGAGGAACTGATCACGGGTTTATGAAGGGCCCAGTCCATCAGCTTTAGCTATTGCTGTAGTCGTATGTAATCAAGACTCTCAGAAGTAGGATTGCTGATCAGGTTCCCCCCCGTCCATGTAATATTATCCATTATGGAAGAACACATAAACTGATCAGGGATCAGGTTCCCCCCATCCATGTAATATTATCCATTATGGAAGAACACATAAACTGATCAGGGATCAGGTTCCCCCCATCCATGTAATATTATCCATTATGGAAGAACACATAAACTGATCAGGGATCAGGTTCCCCCCCGTCCATGTAATATTATCCATGATGGAAGAACATCTAAACTGATCCTAGATCAGCATGACTCCTGACATTAGACACATCCAGTGTATAATGATATAGTCTAGTCTATATGATAGCTCTGTAGGCTGGTGAGATCGGGGACATGATTAGGCTCGGCAGGCTTGAGGGGGTAGATAACCTAGCAGGTCATGATCAACTTTTGCAAAACAGCAACACACCCTCAACATAGCTGGGCTATATGTGATGGCTATCTATTTATCTAACTAACTCCGCAGCCTAACCGTTAACTAAAAGGGAAACCCTGCGCGCATATCAGCCCTTAGCAGTTCCAACCTAACGTTAGTTCTTCAAACACACCACCAATATATTAAACTGATGTTTTAAACTGATTTACCATGCCCCCAATAACGACGTCCAGGTCATCGGTGAGGATCAAAACAACGTTGGGTCTGTGATACCACTTGGCAACGACACAGCAGCGGTTATTCAACAGCAAAGCGACGCAGATTAAGAGACGATTCAATAACGTTGGCAGATTTAACCGAATCGAGGTCATTTTTCACCGTGAAATTAAAGACGGGTGTCTTCTCGCTGCGACTCCTAAATTGATAAAAGCGTGAAACGTAGTTAGGAAAATGCTCCTGTGATGGGGGGGGGGGTTAGAATGACTCCGTTGTAAAGTACGCACGAATAAGTAAGCGCTTTCGGGTCACGGATTTGTACACACCTTCAGAATAAGAGTCAAATCGAGCTTTATTTATTCAGCACATTTCAGACAGAATGCAACGCAGTGGAGTATGAGTCATATTACCCATAAAACCTAGCGGTCAAACAAGGAAATAGTTCCATTTTTCCCATAAGAGATTTTAGAAACACGTAAAATAATGTCTGTTTTGATAACAGTGTAAATCTCTAGGACAAGGTGACTTGCGGATGTCGCAGGGTTGAGTGCATTCAGTTGTTCAACTGGCTAGGTATCCTCTTCCCCTTTCCCTTCTAATTAGCTAGATCATCACGTTGATGGTTAGAAAAGCCTTTTACACATTTAAATCAACATTTCCAACAGCATGCTTGACAAAAACTGCTGGGGTTTCAAACAACAATTAACTATGTAAACAGGCTTCAATCATATCTGTCTAAATCAGGGTTGAATATTTTGCCGGTATTTTACAAATGGTCCATCCTGAGAATAAATCACTTTTCTCGCTGGTTAATCCTGTCTTTCCCGCCAAAACCGAACACTCAGACATCATTACAGATAGATAGCCAGGGACACGCTCCATCACTCAGACATCATTACAGATAGTCAGAGGCAGTAGGGATGACCAGGGATGTTCTCTGTTTAGTGAGTCCTCCAGATCAGAGGCAGTAGGGATGACCAGGGATGTTCTCTGTTTAGTGAGTCCTCCAGATCAGAGGCAGTAGGGACGACCAGGGATGTTCTCTGTTTAGTGAGTCCTCCAGATCAGAGGCAGTAGGGACGACCAGGGATGTTCTCTGTTTAGTGAGTCCTCCAGATCAGAGGCAGTAGGGACGACCAGGGATGTTCTCTGTTTAGTGAGTCCTCCAGATCAGAGGCAGTAGGGACGACCAGGGATGTTCTCTGTTTAGTGAGTCCTCCAGATCAGAGGCAGTAGGGACGACCAGGGATGTTCTCTCTGTTTAGTGAGTCCTCCAGATCAGAGGCAGTAGGGACGACCAGGGATGTTCTCTGTTTAGTGAGTCCTCCAGATCAGAGGCAGTCGGGACGACCAGGGATGTTCTCTGTTTAGTGAGTCCTCCAGATCAGAGGCAGTAAGGACGACCAGGGATGTTCTCTGGTTAGTGAGTCCTCCAGATCAGAGACAGTAGGGACGACCAGGGATGTTCTCTGTTTAGTGCGTCCTCCAGATCAGAGACAGTAGGGACGACCAGGGATGTTCTCTGTTTAGTGCGTCCTCCAGATCAGAGGCAGTAGGGACGACCAGGGATGTTCTCTGTTTAGTGAGTCCTCCAGATCAGAGGCAGTAGGGACGACCAGGGATGTTCTCTGTTTAGTGAGTCCTCCAGATCAGAGGCAGTAGGGACGACCAGGGATGTTCTCTGTTTAGTGAGTCCTCCAGATCAGAGGCAGTAGGGATGACCAGGGATGCTCTCTGTTTAGTGAGTCCTCCAGATCAGAGGTAGTAGGGACGACCAGGGATGTTCTCTGTTTAGTGAGTCCTCCAGATCAGAGGCAGTAGGGACGACCAGGGATGTTCTCTGTTTAGTGAGTCCTCCAGATCAGAGGCAGTAGGGATGTCCAGGGATGTTCTCTGTTTAGTGAGTCCTCCAGATCAGAGGCAGTAGGGACGACTAGGGATGTTCTCTGTTTAGTGAGTCCTCCAGATCAGAGGCAGTAGGGATGTCCAGGGATGTTCTCTGTTTAGTGAGTCCTTCAGATCAGAGGCAGTAGGGATGACCAGGGATGTTCTCTGTTTAGTGAGTCCTCCAGATCAGAGGCAGTAGGGATGACCAGGGATGTTCTCTGTTTAGTGCGTCCTCCAGATCAGAGACAGTAGGGACGACCAGGGATGTTCTCTGTTTAGTGTTCCAGATCAGAGGCAGTAGGGACGACCAGGGATGTTCTCTGTTTAGTGAGCCCGTCAGATCAGAGGCAGTAGGGACGACCAGGGATGTTCTCTGTTTAGTGAGTCCTCCAGATCAGAGGCAGTAGGGACGACCAGGGATGTTCTCTGTTTAGTGAGTCCGCCAGATCAGAGGCAGTAGGGATGACCAGGGATGTTCTCTGTTTAGTGAGTCCTCCAGATCAGAGGCAGTAGGGACGACCAGGGATGTTCTCTGTTTAGTGAGTCCTCCAGATCAGAGACAGTAGGGACGACCAGGGATGTTCTCTGTTTAGTGAGTCCTCCAGATCAGAGGCAGTAGGGATGTCCAGGGATGTTCTCTGTTTAGTGAGTCCTCCAGATCAGAGGCAGTAGGGATGACCAGGGATGTTCTCTGTTTAGTGAGTCCTCCAGATCAGAGGCAGTAGGGATGTCCAGGGATGTTCTCTGTTTAGTGAGTCCTCCAGATCAGAGGCAGTAGGCGACTAGGGATGTTCTCTGTTTAGTGAGTCCTCCAGATCAGAGGATAGGGATGTCCAGGGATGTTCTCTGTTTAGTGAGTCCTCCAGATCAGAGGCAGTAGGGATGTCCAGGGATGTTCTCTGTTTAGTGAGTCCTCCAGATCAGAGGCAGTAGGGATGTCCAGGGATGTTCTCTGTTTAGTGAGTCCTCCAGATCAGAGGCAGTAGGGATGTCCAGGGATGTTCTCTGTTTAGTGAGTCCTCCAGATCAGAGGCAGTAGGGACGACTAGGGATGCTCTCTGTTTAGTGAGTCCTCCAGATCAGAGGCAGTAGAGACGACCCGGGATGCTCTCTGTTTAGTGAGTCCTCCAGATCAGAGGCAGTAGGGACGACCAGGGATGTTCTCTGTTTAGTGAGTCCTCCAGATCAGAGGCAGTAGAGACGACCAGGGATGTTCTCTGTTTAGTGAGTCCTCCAGATCAGAGGCAGTAGGGATGTCCAGGGATGTTCTCTGTTTAGTGAGTCCTCCAGATCAGAGGCAGTAGGGATGTCCAGGGATGTTCTCTGTTTAGTGAGTCCTCCAGATCAGAGGCAGTAGGGACGACTAGGGATGCTCTCTGTTTAGTGAGTCCTCCAGATCAGAGGCAGTAGAGACGACCCGGGATGCTCTCTGTTTAGTGAGTCCTCCAGATCAGAGGCAGTAGGGACGACCAGGGATGTTCTCTGTTTAGTGAGTCCTCCAGATCAGAGGCAGTAGGGACGACCAGGGATGTTCTCTGTTTAGTGAGTCCTCCAGATCAGAGGCAGTAGAGACGACCAGGGATGTTCTCTGTTTAGTGAGTCCTCCAGATCAGAGGCAGTAGAGACGACCCGGGATGCTCTCTGTTTAGTGAGTCCTCCAGATCAGAGGCAGTAGGGACGACCAGGGATGTTCTCTGTTTAGTGAGTCCTCCAGATCAGAGGCAGTAGGGACGACCAGGGATGTTCTCTGTTTAGTGAGTCCTCCAGATCAGAGGCAGTAGAGACGACCAGGGATGTTCTCTGTTTAGTGAGTCCTCCAGATCAGAGGCAGTAGAGACGACCCGGGATGCTCTCTGTTTAGTGAGTCCTCCAGATCAGAGGCAGTAGGGACGACCAGGGATGTTCTCTGTTTAGTGAGTCCTCCAGATCAAAGGCAGTAGGGACGACCAGGGATGTTCTCTGTTTAGTGAGTCCTCCAGATCAGAGGCAGTAGGGACGACCAGGGATGTTCTCTGTTTAGTGAGTCCTCCAGATCAGAGGCAGTAGAGACGACCAGGGATGTTCTCTGTTTAGTGAGTCCTCCAGATCAGAGGCAGTAGGGACGACCAGGGATGTTCTCTGTTTAGTGAGTCCTCCAGATCAGAGGCAGTAGGGACGACCAGGGATGTTCTCTGTTTAGTGAGTCCACCAGATCAGAGGCAGTAGAGACGACCAGGGATGCTCTCTGTTTAGTGAGTCCTCCAGATCAGAGGCAGTAGGGACGACCAGGGATGTTCTCTGTTTAGTGAGTCCTCCAGATCAGAGGCAGTAGGGACGACCAGGGATGTTCTCTGTTTAGTGAGTCCTCCAGATCAGAGGCAGTAGGGACGACCAGGGATGTTCTCTGTTTAGTGAGTCCTCCAGATCAGAGGCAGTAGAGACGACCAGGGATGTTCTCTGTTTAGTGAGTCCTCCAGATCAGAGGCAGTAGGGACGACCAGGGATGTTCTCTGTTTAGTGAGTCCTCCAGATCAGAGGCAGTAGGGACGACCAGGGATGTTCTCTGTTTAGTGAGTCCTCCAGATCAGAGGCAGTAGAGACGACCAGGGATGTTCTCTGTTTAGTGAGTCCTCCAGATCAGAGGCAGTAGGGACGACCAGGGATGTTCTCTGTTTAGTGAGTCCTCCAGATTAGAGGCAGTAGGGACGACCAGGGATGTTCTCTGTTTAGTGAGTCCTCCAGATCAGAGGCAGTAGGGACGACCAGGGATGTTCTCTGTTTAGTGAGTCCTCCAGATCAGAGGCAGTAGAGACGACCAGGGATGCTCTCATGATAAGTGTAAAGTAAATAGTATAGTAAAGCACAGTACTTAAGTAGTACTTTACATCACTGGTTGGTCTGGTGGGAGACCATGATGTCATTGGGCTCCTCCGTTACTTGACGAACAATAGAGGAGCAACAGAGAACTAAAGCCCCCCCTCCCTCCCTCCCTCCCTCCCTCCCTCCCTCCCTCCCTCCCCGACACTTGTGCTTGACTGGACTTACCTGGACCACCTTATGAGATGTGCCTTTTAAGTAAACCAGGTGTTAAATTAGGTAGAAACGGAGACTGAAGTGCCAATGCTATTGTTAATACTGTCAATGCTCTTGTCAATATGGTAAATGCTATAATATTATTTATTAAGGCTATTATCTATTTTCCTTTTTTTTATGTTGGTTAACACAATTCTAAGTCTGGTAACATTTCCTCATAAAATGTACCACATTTCGACCATTTGTATTATTTTTTACAATCGTCAGTTCGAGACTTTTATTTTGAAGGATAATGGTTAGTTTGCTGCTCAGTGTGGTCATGTGCTGCCTGACAACGGATCAGCTGATCTTCCATGTGCACCCGCACCACTTGGGGTATTACGTCAAAATGAGGAAAACGTTCAATTGAACATGTAAACATAATGTAAACATAAATAAATAAATAAAAACATGTCAATATGAAAAAATACAAGAAAATAAATAACATGTCAATATAAAAATAAATAAATAAATAACATGTCAATATAAAAATAAATAAATAAAATAAACATGTCAGTATAGTCGGCAGGTTTCATTATCATGTTCCTTCGTTTTTCTCCACACAGATATTATATATGGAATAATCGGGACACACTGTATAAAAATACTTCTTTGTTTTTAGAATATTGGTTCTGAAATAATATCCTATTGGTGCCAACTGGTAAATGCAGAGGCTCATTTACTCAGTTATAAGGAATTCTTATCCCTTTACAAGGTCCCTGTAACACCTAAAGATGTTGTCATTGTTTTACTCAGTTATAAGGAATTCTTATCCCTTTACAAGGTCCCTGTAACACCTAAAGATGTTGTCATTGTTTTAGTCAGTTATAAGGAATTCTTATTCCTTAACAAGGTCCCTGTAACACCTAAAGATGTTGTCATTGTTTTAGACGACATTCCCTCAGGGGTTGCTATGTTATTCAGGAACGTGACCCTCAGAGCCTACCTTCTATTGACCTTCTATTGACCTTCTATTGACCTTCTATTGACCTTCCGTTGAGCCTGTTGACTCATCAGTAGGAAAGACTTGTTTTTATTTCGGTCCATTCAACAACAATAGAACTATAGGAACCTTGTTTCAACAGGATGTTGATTCTATACCTCATGTTGGTCCATTCAACAACAATAGAACTATAGGAACCGTGTTTCAACAGGATGTTGATTCTATACCTCATGTTGGTCCATTCAACAACAATAGAACTATAGGAACCTTGTTTCAACAGGATGTTGATTCTATACCTCATGTTGGTCCATTCAACAACAATAGAACTATAGGAACCGTGTTTCAACAGGATGTTGATTCTATACCTCATGTTGGTCCATTCAACAACAATAGAACTATAGGAACCTTGTTTCAACAGGATGTTGATTCTATACCTCATGTTGGTCCATTCAACAACAATAGATCTATAGGAACCCTGTTTCAACAGGATGTTGATTCTATACCTCATGTTGGTCCATTCAACAACAATAGAACTATAGGAACCTTGTTTCAACAGGATGTTGATTCTATACCTCATGTTGGTCCATTCAACAACAATAGAACTATAGGAACCTTGTTTCAACAGGATGTTGATTCTATACCTCATGTTGGTCCATTCAACAACAATAGAACTATAGGAACCTTGTTTCAACAGGATGTTGATTCTATACCTCATGTTGGTCCATTCAACAACAATAGAACTATAGGAGCCTTGTTTCAACAGGATGTTGATTCTATACCTCATGTTGGTCCATTCAACAACAATAGAACTATAGGAGCCTTGTTTCAACAGGATGTTGATTCTATACCTCATGTTGGTCCATTCAACAACAATAGAACTATAGGAACCTTGTTTCAACAGGATGTTGATTCTATACCTCATGTTGGTCCATTCAACAACAATAGAACTATAGGAACCGTGTTTCAACAGGATGTTGATTCTATACCTCATGTTGGTCCATTCAACAACAATAGAACTATAGGAACCTTGTTTCAACAGGATGTTGATTCTATACCTCATGTTGGTCCATTCAACAACAATAGAACTATAGGAGCCTTGTTTCAACAGGATGTTGATTCTATACCTCATGTTGGTCCATTCAACAACAATAGAACTATAGGAACCTTGTTTCAACAGGATGTTGATTCTATACCTCATGTTGGTCCATTCAACAACAATAGAACTATAGGAGCCTTGTTTCAACAGGATGTTGATTCTATACCTCATGTTGGTCCATTCAACAACAATAGAACTATAGGAGCCTTGTTTCAACAGGATGTTGATTCTATACCTCATGTTGGTCCATTCAACAACAATAGAACTATAGGAGCCTTGTTTCAACAGGATGTTGATTCTATACCTCATGTTGGTCCATTCAACAACAATAGAACTATAGGAACCTTGTTTCAACAGGATGTTGATTCTATACCTCATGTCATGTTGGTCCATTCAACAACAATAGAACTATAGGAACCTTGTTTCAACAGGATGTTGATTCTATACCTCATGTTGGTCCATTCAACAACAATAGAACTATAGGAGCCTTGTTTCAACAGGATGTTGATTCTATACCTCATGTTGGTCCATTCAACAACAATAGAACTATAGGAACCTTGTTTCAACAGGATGTTGATTCTATACCTCATGTTGGTCCATTCAACAACAATAGAACTATAGGAACCTTGTTTCAACAGGATGTTGATTCTATACCTCATGTTGGTCCATTCAACAACAATAGAACTATAGGAACCTTATTTCAACAGGATGTTGATTCTATACCTCATGTCATGCGGTTTTATTGATAATATCTGTTGGGGAAAAGTTTGGATGTTGCTCCACCAACATGAAGGAAGTTTCTTTTTAAATTATTTATAAATATTATCCTGCCAACCACTACATGAAGAAGTTTAAGAAAAGCATAAATTCAAGTTGTACCTTTTGTAATGACCACCCAGAAACAGTGTTGCATTGTTAGATTTATAATTGAACACATTTATGAAGATTTTACACTATTATGGAGAGATGTAGTGCTTGGACTCTTTACCTATGTTAGAAATCATTTGAAACAATTTTATGTAATTCATGTCATCAATTATTTTGTCCAAATTTCATATTCACAAATGTAAATTTACAAACATCACATTTACTTACCTTAGACAAATACATTGAATTATATTCTAAGACAATGGAATACTCTGTTAGATGATAAATGTGTTTATTTCCCTTAAGGGCCTTGTGTAATGTGGTATTGTACCCACTAGCCCCGCCCCGCTCCTATCCCCGCCCCCAGCCCCGCCCATCGCCCCGCCCCGAGCCTATGTCCTTTATATATTCTTTATATATACTCTTGTGTTCCCCATGTACTTTTTGCATTTAAAAAACATGTTAATGCATAAATAAATGTTTCATTGGAACTTGTTGACGGGTCTATTTTATAACCTACATTGAGCTATTCCTATAAAATGTTCTTTATTTGGACTGTATAGTTTAATATTTTTGTGTCACAATCCACGTTTCCATCTACCTTTTTTATGCGAGTAAAGTCACACCATATTAAAAAAATAACATAATGACAGCTGGGATGAAAACAGGAACTTTCGGTTCAATTGTATACATATTGACAGATAATTTGTTCGTTCAACATGGTGGAATCGTTTTGTGATGGTAAAATATATTATGTGAGAACTGGCGGTGGAAACGCCTTTATGTTTAACATATTGATATAATAACCGTCATACTGTATCAGAGTAAACTTGGAGCGACGCGATGACATGTTGTCGTCTCCCACTACGACTCGGGAAACGGTGCGGTTTATCAGGCTACAGGTGAAATGAATGATATGATCAACTCCACAGGGTGGTGAAAGTCATGGTGACGAGCTTGATGCTCTTTTCCGACACATATACTGGGTCTCATTCTGGTGACATGATGATCAATGCTTCACTGCCGATTGACAAATAGAAATATTCTCGCTATTATCCATAACGATCTCATCATGTAGACTAAACGTTTCATAATCAAGAATGTTGAATATTCACATGGAAATCCATCTCCAATTGGATGAAAACATGGCTATAGTAACGGAAATATACAGTTTAAACAGTTGTCTATATCACAGGGCTACAAACGAGGGAGAAAACAGCTTGATATTGTCTTACTGCCATATTAATGACTTGATTGTAACATGAGGACTAGGCTTTAAGAATCCTCATCAATAGATGGTTATTGTCTGCGCTGTAATTCTACATTGTCACCGTCCACCGCTCTGCTGAGATGACCGGTCAGTTCGGCTCCTCTCTGAGTGGTCAGGGGGTGTTGATGTGGACGAGCGACGCAGCACTGGGGAACGGTGGCGGTTGCTGCTGAATAAAGTTGATCCGTGCTTTTCGAAACCATTTGGGACGTCCCTAACCTTAACCCCCTCTACCTAACCATTTAACCATCAAATTCAATGGGAGGCACGTCCCAAAGATATCGGATAGCATGGACAGAAGAAGTTTCCAGTGGGCTGGACTATTCACTCCGGAGGGGCGGCAGATTGCGAACTTTCAGGAAGGAAACTAGTAGCTCCCGGTCACAGCCCTGCCTCCTGACTAGTGGAATGGAATGCACCCGGAACTCACTTCCTCTTGAAGACGAGTGTTGAATTAAGAAAAGTAGTTGCACCTGTTCTCATGAAACGTTCATGGTTTGGAGAGATGGCAACTTGACAAGCACAAGAATAACAGTAGCGAACTGACCCGCGTGTTGTAATGTCGTCCCAGGCTGAGAACGTGGCGGAACTTTTAGAAATAGACATATGTGACGGCGACATCTGCTCGGAGGGGGAGAGCGGAGTGTTCATCAACTCAGGTACAGGTGCGTCACTCTTAGACGGCTTCTCGGCGTTTCAGCAGTGGACCGGACCTAGATCTCGTTCCTCTTCAGGCCACAACAACACAGACTCTGTCACAAAGAGACCGAGAGAAACATCATCCCCGAGTCTGTATCCCCAGAACGGCCTGGGGTCTGGAGCCGGTGATCGTGTGACCCTTGGCGAGCTCCAGGGTCAGGATCTCCGAGCCCCCCGCTCCTCCATAGTGGACTGTCTGTTGGTGGAGCTCTATGACACTTACAGCAGCGCTCGGCTCAGTGTTGACAGCCCGGATAGCAGTACCGAGGCGTCCAGCTCTGAGCTGTTCTGCCGCAGTAATACTGGATCCAGCTTCCTCCAGGAACTACAGGAGAAACACACCAGGAGACACCAGGTCAACTACCTGTCTCAGAAAGGTGAGCGAGTTCTATTTGACTTTTATACCTTTTATTTTATTTAACGAGGCAAGTCAGTTAAGAACAAATTATTATTTACAATGACTGCCTCCTGGGGAACGGTGGGTTAACTGGTCTAGGAACAGTGGGGGGCAGCTCTAGGGTGGGGAGTCCAGCTCTAGGGTGGGGAGTCCTCTAGGGTGGGGAGTCCAGCTCTAGGGTGGGGAGTCCAGCTCTAGGGTACAGTGGTGGGGAGTTTAGCCTAGATGATGAGATTATTTTGGATGAGAGCGAGAATATTGTATTTGTCAAACTGCAGTCGATCATCATGTCACGAGACTCTCTGTTTATTGAAAATCGGCATCAAACTCCTAGCGTGCACTTTGAACACCCTGTGAAGTTGATCATCATGTATCTTAATCTGTAGCCTAAGAAACAACATGGCCGTAGTGGGAGGACTGCACACCTTATCATCATGTGACTCCCACATTTGATCTGAGCTTTATCTTGGCCAAGACTTCTTCTCAACTAGCCTACCTGGTTGTCTTCTCAGCTAGCCTACCTGGTTAAATAAAGGTCTTCTCAACTAGCCTACCTGGTTAAATAAAGGTCTTCTCAACTAGCCTACCTGGTTAAATAAAGGTCTTCTCAGCTAGCCTACCTGGTTAAATAAAGGTCTTCTCAGCTAGCCTACCTGGTTAAATAAAGGTCTTCTCAGCTAGCCTACCTGGTTAAATAAAGGTGTTCTCAACTAGCCTACCTGGTTAAATAAAGGTGTTCTCAACTAGCCTACCTGGTTAAATAAAGGTGTTCTCAACTGGCCTAACTGGTTAAATAAAGGTGTTCTCAACTAGCCTACCTGGTTAAATAAAGGTCTTCTCAACTAGCCTACCTGGTTAAATAAAGGTGTTCTCAACTAGCCTACCTGGTTAAATAAAGGTCTTCTCAACTAGCCTACCTGGTTAAATAAAGGTCTTCTCAACTAGCCTACCTGGTTAAATAAAGGTCTTCTCAGCTAGCCTACCTGGTTAAATAAAGGTCTTCTCAGCTAGCCTACCTGGTTAAATAAAGGTCTTCTCAGCTAGCCTACCTGGTTTAAATCAACTAGCCTACCTGGTTAAATAAAGGTCTTCTCAGCTAGCCTACCTGGTTAAATAAAGGTCTTCTCAGCTAGCCTACCTGGTTAAATAAAGGTCTTCTCAGCTAGCCTACCTGGTTAAATAAAGGTCTTCTCAGCTAGCCTACCTGGTTAAATAAAGGTCTTCTCAGCTAGCCTACCTGGTTAAATAAAGGTCTTCTCAGCTAGCCTACCTGGTTAAATAAAGGTCTTCTCAGCTAGCCTACCTGGTTAAATAAAGGTCTTCTCAGCTAGCCTACCTGGTTAAATAAAGGTCTTCTCAGCTAGCCTACCTGGTTAAATAAAGGTCTTCTTCTCTGGTTAAATAAAGGTGTTCTCAACTAGCCTACCTGGTTAAATAAAGGTCTTCTCAACTAGCCTACCTGGTTAAATAAAGGTGTTCTTGGCCTACCTGGTTAAATAAAGGTGTTCTCAACTAGCCTACCTGGTTAAATAAAGGTCTTCTCAGCTAGCCTACCTGGTTAAATAAAGGTCTTCTCAGCGAGCCTACCTGGTTAAATAAAGGTCTTAGCCTACCTGGTTAAATAAAGGTCTTCTCAACTAGCCTACCTGGTTAAATAAAGGTCTTCTACCAGCTAGCCTACCTGGTTAAATAAAGGTCTTCTCAGCTAGCCTACCTGGTTAAATAAAGGTCTTCTCAGCTAGCCTACCTTCTCAGCTAGCCTACCTGGTTAAATAAAGGTCTTCTCAGCTAGCCTACCTGGTTAAATAAAGGTCTTCTCAGCTAGCCTACCTGGTTAAATAAAGGTCTTCTCAGCTAGCCTACCTGGTTAAATAAAGGTCTTCTCAGCTAGCCTACCTGGTTAAATAAAGGTCTTCTCAGCTAGCCTACCTGGTTAAATAAAGGTCTTCTCAGCTAGCCTACCTGGTTAAATAAAGGTCTTCTCAGCTAGCCTACCTGGTTAAATAAAGGTCTTCTCAGCTAGCCTACCTGGTTAAATAAAGGTCTTCTCAGCTAGCCTACCTGGTTAAATAAAGTCCTACCTGCCTACCTGGTTAAATAAAGGTCTTCTCAGCTAGCCTACCTGGTTAAATAAAGGTCTTCTCAGCTAGCCTACCTGGTTAAATAAAGGTCTTCTCAGCTAGCCTACCTGGTTAAATAAAGGTCTTCTCAGCTAGCCTACCTGGTTAAATAAAGGTCTTCTCAGCTAGCCTACCTGGTTAAATAAAGGTCTTCTCAGCTAGCCTACCTGGTTAAATAAAGGTCTTCTCAGCTAGCCTACCTGGTTAAATAAAGGTCTTCTCAACTAGCCTACCCTGGTTAAATAAAGGTCTTCTCATAGCCTACCTGGTTAAATAAAGGTCTTCTCAACTAGCCTACCTGGTTAAATAAAGGTCTTCTCAGCTAGCCTACCTGGTTAAATAAATTTTGGTCTTTTAGCCTACCTGGTTAAATGGTCTTCTTAGCCTACCTGGTTAAATAAACACTAGCCTACCTGGTTAAATGGTCTTCTCAGCTAGCCTACCTGGTTAAATAAAGGTCTTCTCAGCTAGCCTACCTGGTTAAATAAAGGTCTTCTCAGCTAGCCTACCTGGTTAAATAAAGGTCTTCTCACTAGCCTACCTGGTTAAATAAAGGTCTTGTCAGCTAGCCTACCTGGTTAAATAAATGTCTTTCAGCTAGCCTACCTGGTTAAAAAAGGTCTTTCAGCTAGCCTACCTGGTTAAATAAAGGTCTTCTCAGCTAGCCTACCTGGTTAAATAAAGGTCTTGGTTAAATAAAGGTCTTCTCAGCTAGCCTACCTGGTTAAATAAAGGTCTTTCAGCTAGCCTACCTGGTTAAATAAAAGCTAGCCTACCTGGTTAAATAAAGGTCTTGTCAGCTAGCCTACCTGGTTAAATAAAGGTCTTGTCAGCTAGCCTACCTGGTTAAATAAAGGCTCAGCTAGCCTACCTGGTTAAATAAAGGTCTTCTCAGCTAGGATACCTGGTTAAATAAAGGTCTTCTCAGCTAGCCTACCTGGTTAAATAAAGTCTTCTGCTAGCCTACCTGGTTAAATAAAGGTCTTCTCAGCTAGCCTACCTGGTTAAATAAAGGTCTTCTCAGCTAGCCTACCTCAAAGGTCTTCTCAGCTGAAGACCTGGTTAAATAAAGGTCTTGTCAGCTAGCCTACCTGGTTAAATAAAGTGTCGTGCTCCCTATTCCCTGTGTAGTGTCGTGCTCCCTATTCCCTGTGGTCTTCTCAGCTAGCCTACCTGGTTAAATAAAGGTCTTCTCAGCTAGCCTACCTGGTTAAATAAAGGTCTTCTCAGTTCGCCTACCCTGGTTAAATAAAGGTCTTCTCAGTTCGCCTACCCTGGTTAAATAAAGGTGTTCTCAACTAGCCTACCCTGGTTAAATAAAGGTCAAATATAAATGTCTGTATAAATGTATTTGTGTTTATAGGCGTTTCCACGGCCATCTCGCATAATACATTTAAGGACACACAAAGATCCCACGTAATATGAACATGATTTGTAACGATTTTATAATATTGTACTGAAATTTAGTTATTTTTTTGTATGGTATGGCTTTACTTGCATAAACACTGTGGAACGTGGTCTACACGGGCCAATATTACTCTGAATCATAAAATCACATTACAGCTACTACTGCCAGTCTGTCACTCACTCCCACACACTTAATGTATTTTGTCTGTTATAAAATGCATTTTAATGTTTAAAAATGGTATTATAATGTGTATTACTGCCTTATTTTTGCTGGCTCCAGGAAGTGTAGCTGCTGCCTTGGCAGGAACTAAATGGGGATCCATAATAAACCCCAGGAAGACTAGCTGCTGCCTTGGCAGGACTAATGGGGATCCATAATAAACCCCAGGATGAGTAGCTGCTGCCTTGGCAGGACCTAATGGGGATCCATAATAAATACAAATATACATGACAGCCTGATTATTATTACTACTCTGAGGAGCTGATATACAGTATCTATAGTGTTCCAGCTACAGGACCGGTCTCCAGTCTGTGTAGCTGCTCTATATATCTATATCTATATTGTGTTTCAGCACCAGAAGAGTTGAGCTGTATCATGGAGAGGTACGCTACAGGACCGGTCTCCAGTCAGTCAAGCTGCTCTGAAGTATATATCTATAGCTCCAGAGAACTATGACATCATCACCGCCTGTCTGCAGCTGTATCCCAGAAGTAAGGGAGGCGGTCGCCTGTGTAGTCGTGCTCCCTATTCCCTGTAGTCGGCACCCTATTCCCTGTGTAGTCGTGCTCCCTATTCCCTGTGTAGTGTCGTGCTCACTATTCCCTGTGTAGTGTCGTGCTCCCTATTCCCTGTGTAGTGTCGTGCTCCTATTCCCTGTGTAGTGTCGTGCTCTATTCCCTGTGTAGTGTCGTGCTCCTATTCCCTGTGTAGTGTCGTGCTCCCTATTCCCTGTGTAGTGTCGTGCTCCCTATTCCCTGTGTAGTGTCGTGCTCCTATTCCCTGTGTAGTGTCGTGCTCCTATTCCTGTGAAGTGTCGTGCTCCCTATTCCCTGTGTAGTGTCGTGCTCCTATTCCCTGTGTAGTGTCGTGCTCCCTATTCCCTGTGTAGTGTCGTGCTCCTATTCCCTGTGTAGTGTCGTGCTCCCTATTCCCTGTGTAGTGTCGTGCTCCCTATTCCCTGTGTGTAGTGTCGTGCTCCCTATTCCCTGTGTAGTCGTGCTCCCTATTCCCTGTGTAGTCGTGCTCCCTATTCCCTGTGTAGTCGTGCTCACTATTCCCTGTGTAGTCGTGCTCACTATTCCCTGTGTAGTCGTGCCTATTCCCTGTGCTCACTATTCCCTGTGTAGTCGTGCTCACTATTCCCTGTGTAGTCGTGCTCCTATTCCCTGTGTAGTCGTGCTCCCTATTCCCTGTGTAGTGTGTGCTCCTATTCCCTGTGTAGTCGTGCTCACTATTCCCTGTGTAGTGTCGTGCTCCCTATTCCCTGTGTAGTGTCGTGCTCCCTATTCCCTGTGTAGTCGTGCTCCTATTCCCTGTGTAGTCGTGCTCACTATTCCCTGTGTAGTCGTGCTCCTATTCCCTGTGTAGTGTCGTGCTCCCTATTCCCTGTGTAGTGTCGTGCTCCCTATTCCCTGTGTAGTGTCGTGCTCCCTATTCCCTGTGTAGTGTCCCTGTGTGCTGCCCTATTCCCTGTGTAGTGTCGTGCTCCCTATTCCCTGTGTAGTGTCGTGCTCCCTATTCCCTGTGTAGTGTCGTGCTCCCTATTCCCTGTGTAGTGTCGTGCTCCCTATTCCCTGTGTAGTGTCGTGCTCCTATTCCCTGTGTAGTGTCGTGCTCCCTATTCCCTGTGTAGTGTCGTGCTCCCTATTCCCTGTGTGTGTCGTGCTCCCTATTCCCTGTGTAGTGTCGTGCTCCCTATTCCCTGTGTAGTGTCGTGCTCCTATTCCCTGTGTAGTGTCGTGCTCCCTATTCCTGTGTAGTGTCGTGCTCCCTATGTAGTGTCGTCCCTGTGTAGTGTCGTGCTCCCTATAGTCCCTGTGTAGTGTCGTGCTCCCTATTCCCTGTGTAGTGTCGTGCTCCCTATTCCCTGTGTAGTGTCGTGCTCCCTATTCCCTGTGTAGTGTCGTGCTCCCTATTCCCTGTGTAGTGTCGTGCTCCCTATTCCCTGTGTAGTGTCGTGCTCCCTATTCCCTGTGTAGTGTCGTGCTCCCTATTCCCTGTGTAGTGTCGTGCTCCCTATTCCCTGTGTAGTGTCGTGCTCCCTATTCCCTGTGTAGTGTCGTGCTCCCTATTCCCTGTGTAGTGTCGTGCTCCCTATTCCCTGTGTAGTGTCGTGCTCCCTATTCCCTGTGTAGTGTCGCTCCTATTCCCTGTGTAGTGTCGTGCTCCCTATTCCCTGTGTAGTGTCGTGCTCCCTATTCCCTGTGTAGTGTCGTGCTCCCTATTCCCTGTGTAGTGTCGTGCTCCCTATTCCCTGTGTAGTGTCGTGCTCCCTATTCCTGTGTAGTGTCGTGCTCCCTATTCCCTGTGTAGTGTCGTGCTCCCTATTCCCTGTGTAGTGTCGTGCTCCCTATTCCCTGTGTAGTGTCGTGCTCCCTATTCCCTGTGTAGTGTCGTGCTCCCTATTCCCTGTGTAGTGTCGTGCTCCCTATTCCCTGTGTAGTGTCGTGCTCCCTATTCCCTGTGTAGTGTCGTGCTCCCTATTCCCTGTGTAGTGTCGTGCTCCCTATTCCCTGTGTAGTGTCCCTCCCTATTTCCTGTGTGCCCAGGGCCTCCCTAGTTTCCCTGTGGTGTCGTGCCCTATTCCCTGGGCAATTCCCTATTCCCTGTGTAGTGGTGTCCCCCTGTGTAGGCCTCCCTATTCCTGTGTAGGTGTGCTATTCCCTGTGTAGGTGCCTATTCCTGTGTAGTGTCGTGCTCCCTATTCCCTGTGTAGGGCCTCCCAGTACGGTGTGCCCTAGGGCCTTGCCCTGTGTGCCCAGGGCCTCCAGACGGTGTGCCCAGGGCCTCCAGACGGTGTGCCCAGGGCCTCCAGACGGTGTGCCCAGGGCCTCCAGACGGTGTGCCCAGGGCCTCCAGACGGTGTGCCCAGGGCCTCCAGACGGTGTGCCCAGGGCCTCCAGACGGTGTGCCCAGGGCCTCCAGACGGTGTGCCCAGGGCCTCCAGACGGTGTGCCCAGGGCCTCCAGACGGTGTGCCCAGGGCCTCCAGACGGTGTGCCCAGGGCCTCCAGACGGTGTGCCCAGGGCCTCCAGACGGTGTGCCCAGGGCCTCCAGACGGTGTGCCCAGGGCCTCCAGACGGTGTGCCCAGGGCCTCCAGACGGTGTGCCCAGGGCCTCCAGACGGTGTTCACACCACTCCACCTTTTCCACATTTTATTGTTACAGCCTGAATTTAAAATGGATTCAATTTAGGTTGT